>NC_056749.1:725188241-725290741 GCF_019279795.1 Protopterus annectens | reverse complement strand
ATAGGTGATCTAAACTATCCAAACATTGACTGGGAACTTACACTAACATTAGTGCACAAACACAGAAATTCCTGGATTTTATTAATACAAAAGTCCTGAAATAATGAGCTAGACTGCCCAGTGGGAAGAGCAACATTTTAAATCTCCTTAATAATATGGGGGAATCTTGCACTATCCTTAGTGGATCTTTGTTACTTGTTAGGCCTGACCATAAAACCCACTCCTTCAAAAAAAATAAATAAATAAAATAAAATAAAACCAGAGACCCCTTCCACCTAAATTACCTTTAGAAATTTCTCTAAAACAATCTACCTAATCTCAAGTGATACATTGGCAAGCTTCCTATTCCCCACCAAATCTGGTTAACTCTGCTGACACAGATATACAATTGGTGTCAAAGACAAGGACTAAAACTAAATGCCAAAAAATTCATAATACCATTCTTTGGGAAGTCATCCACCCCTGGTAACTATCATATGGATGACACACTCCTTAAAGATGACCCAGAAGTCAGGGATTTAGGGGCACACATAAACAGTAATCTAGCCTTTGACCATCATCTGTCTACCGTGGTGAGGAAATCACTCTATATTGCACAACTTATAAACAATGTATGGCATCTAGATCCAAGGAAGTCATTGTGCCATTGTATTCAACATTCATCAGACTTATCACTGAGTACAATGCCCCCTTTGGTATGCACCTAAACAGGCATCTCCAACAACTGGAACATCCACAGAGGTTCCTCACTAAAAGAATACAGGGCATAAGTAAAATGTCCTCTGCAGACTGCCTCAAGGCCCTATCCCTGTATTTTGTTGCCTACAAGTTGTTGAAGGGAGATTTATGTCTGCCATACAGGGCATTGTCAGACCCCACTCTGATGGACCTCCTACATATCCACAAAACAAACAGCACCAGAATTACCCATTCTGTAGACTTAAACCTTGCCTGTGATATAAATAGGACCTGCTGGAGAGACAGGTATGTATCCCAGAGACTACCCCATCTCTGGAACAGACTCCCCATCCGTGTGAAGCAGAGCTCCTCCTTAACCCAATTCAAGTGTAATTTGGACAATTGGATGGGGAACAGGAAATTCATCCCTGGTTTGGCACCTATGTCTCTAATGGACACAGGCAACCTGTAAATGGTTCATCTGCCAGGCCCCTGCTTGTAAATGTTTCACCTCCCAAGCCCCTGTTTACACTTATCAAGGATACCAGAACTTGTTAAGATTTGGGATGTATGGTTAGGCTTAAAAAGGCCCTTGTAGTTGTTAGCCTTGTAAACACCTATGAACATATGAGTTCTGATGAAGTCTATAATATTAGATGAAAGCGCTTAACAACGAGAGTTTTATAAATAAAGTTCAGTTATTTCTGGATTTACACTTGGAGGTTTCTTGGGACCTAGACACCCAGGACAGCGGACAGAAGTGCTGTGTGTATTTACTGAGTTGACTTTTGCTGATTACAGTAACATATGAATGCGTGGAAATGTATACCCTTATAATATACAAGTATGTAAACAGTTGCATAGCAACAAGTGCAAGGCAAATCCCAGAGACAAATCTCCATGGGAGAACCATTATATCGACAATCTTTACAATAAAAGAAAGAGAATTTTGACAAAAAGTAAGAAGAGTAATTCCTAGAATGATAGAGCTCGTTATTTAAATAATCAAACAACTCAAGAGCTTAACAAATCCCCCAAAGCTAAATCTAAGGCTAAAATGCTCAACTAACCCAAAGACAATCACAAGGCCTTTTTAGTTATATTCATAATCTCAGAAGCACAATGTATCAATGCACTGAACTAATTGTGAATGATGTTACCTACACTGAGAATAAAGATAAAGAAACCTATTGGCCAATAAATTCAGCTCAAACTGTACCCTCTCTCCTCCATCTATCTGGCAAGATATACATGAAACTCACTCACTTCCAGTTATTACATAAGACCAAGTCCTAAAATCACTAACAAAAGCTAAAATTACTGCATTGATGGGAGCTAACAATATTCCTGGATGCATACTAAAAAGTACGAATGACTATTTAGCACCCCCCAACAACACTGTTTAACCTCAGCCTCCATGCAGGTTTTGTACAAAGCAAATTGAGAACAGCTACAGTCATTCCCCCGTATATGGGAGGACCATCCACAGACACTGGCATTTACAGACCCATAAGTCTGACCAGCCTCATATGCAAAGCCATGGAAAGACTTATCATGGAACTAATCAATAGGGACATAGGGAACCTCCAAACACTGGATACTTCTTAATTTGGATTCGTCAGAGGCAGGCCATGCTTACCAAATCTGGTGGACTTTTTTTGCAAAGGAGGTCACCCAAGCAAAAGACAAAGGTAAAATGGTGCAAATCCCATAACTCGACTTGGCCAAAGCTTTTGACACAATCCCCCCTTAGGCATAGTAGTAAAGCTAAACAAACTGGGAATAAGCCCCTATAGCACCCTCTGGATTACCAGCTGGCTCACAGATGGCATGCAGGAGATCAAAACAGGGGACTCTACCTCCACAACAGAAACCATTCACTGCTGGATTCCCACAGTGTTTTGTGGTGGGACATCTCTTATTTGGCATCTAGTTCTCTGAAGTAAAAGCCAAAACCAAAGGACTCTGGCTGACTAAGTTTGCAGATGACTGTAAACTGGGAGCAATCACTGAATCTCTGAATGACTTAGTCATTCTGCAGAAAGGCTTATCCCAAACAAATGACTGGGGCCAGAATCATGGACTGAAACTTAATGCCAGAAAAGCATTAGAGTTTCCTTTGGAAAGTCATCTCTCCAGGAAAACTACCTCATTGACAAAATGGTCCTAAGAGCTGACCCAGTTGTTCAGGATTTGGAAACTGTTGTGGACAATGACTTAACTTTTGACCATCAAGTTTAAACTGTTGGAACACATTCATAATTCTAAAGGACAAAAGTACCAACAACTCAAACATTGAACACATAAGGCTGAAGTTGCATAAAGGGAGGGACTTGCCCCCCTGCACCCTCTATGCGGGGGTCTTTTGTGCCCTTACATCCCCCTCTATTTATATATACCAACTCTGAGATCATGTTATAGTGTGGAAAGGTCAAAAACTCTGGCCCCACTGAGCCACAGCCTCGCACAACAAGCTACCAGCTTGCAGTACATCTAAAAAGCCATCAGTAAATACAGTTAGCATTTTGTGTTTTGAACTTCTGTGGCTGATCTTCCAGTCATCTGTGTTTTTGTCCCTCAAGATTCTAAATGTATTGCCCACTGGTGCAAAAATCCTCCTCTATCATGCAGCTTATAAACAAAGGAATTAAGTCTGGATATAGAGATCCCTTTATCCCCCTTTATTCAGGGTCTATATCACGTTGTCAAAGTTTTACAACTTCGAATGCTATATGGTCGAACCCATATGTTAGAAGTTGTAAAACTTCGAAAACCTAAAAAAATAAATAAATACATAACCTGGTGGTTGTAAGCAAGGGGCAAGCCTCCCTGCACCCTCCACGACCCCCACACTTTAAATATACCAACTGGGAGACTGCACTACAATGCAGTACAGTGCGGAAAGGGAAGATTTGTCTTTATTACACTGTAGTGCGATCTTGGAGTTGGTATATTTAAAGAGCAGGGGGTGTGGGTTTGCTTGCCCCCCCTTCTTATAACTGTCAGGTACACCCAAGAATCAAGGCGTAGGCTCGAGTTAAATGACCCAAAAAAAGAAAATAACCTATAATAGCACACATCTTTCCAAGGGTCATACACAATGCTGAAAGATATCACAATACAGTAATAAAATCACGATGTAGTATTAAGAAATCCAACTGTTTATTCATTCGAAGTAGGTAAGAGCTTTAATGGGAATAACTCCCACTTCTTCAGACCATTCAATAAAACAAAACACAAACGGTCCCTTTATACAACACATTTTTCTTAAATGAATCATTTGAATTATTTAAACTCCCCCTCCCATATTTTAAAGTGACAAGTATTACAAAAATATATATAACTATTTAAAATCATTACATTTATATGTATGCCTTTCTAATAATTGACATAATTTCATAAAACAATTTTATGTAACATAAGAAGAGGGGGAAGGCATGCCCGAAGGCAGGTAGAGAGGAGGAAGGTTAGGAGTGTAGTACTGAGGGTAGGAACTTTGAATGTTGGCAGTATGACTGGTATAGGGAGAGAGCTAGCTGATATGATGGAGAGAAGGAAGGTTGATATACTGTGCGTGTAAGAGACCAGATGGAAGGGAAGTAAGGCCAAGTGTATAGGAGGCGGGTTCAAATTGTTCTATCATGGTGTGGATGGCAGAAGAAATGGGGTAGGGGTTATCCTAACTGAACAGTATGCCACGAGTGTTTTGGAGGTGAAGAGAGTGTCTGATAGAGTGATGTTTATGAAGCTTGAAATTGATGTGTAATGCTAAATGTTGTTAGTGCATATGCTCCAGTAGTTGGGTGTGCGATGGATGAGAAAGAAAAATTTTGGAGTGAGTTGGATGAAGTTGTGGTGAGTGTACCCAAGGGTGAGAGACTAGTGATTGGAGCAGACTTCAATGGGCATGTTGGTGAAGTGAACAGAGGGGATGAGGAAGTGATGGGTAGGTATGGTGTTAAGGAGAGGAATGCAGAAGGTCAGATGATTATGGATTTTGCGAAAAGGATGGACATGGCTGTGGTGAATACGTATTTTAAGAAGAGGGAGGAGCATAGGGTGACATACAAGAGTGGAGGAAGATGCACACAGGTGGAGTATATCCTATGTAGGAGGGCCAGTCTGAAGGAGATTGGAGACTGTAAAGTGGTGACTGGGGAAAGTGTAGTTAAGCAGAATAGAATGGTGGTCTGCAGGATGATGCTGGTGATCAAGAAGCGGAGGAGGAGTGTGAAAGCAGTGCCAAGGATTAAATGGTGAAGTTAAAAAAGGGTGATTGTGAGGTGGAGTTCAGGGAAGAGTTAACACAGGCACTGGGAGTCAATGAAGAGTTACCGAATAGCTGGGTAACTACAGCAGAGCTAGTAAGGGAGACTGCTAGGAAGGTGCTTGGTGTGACATCTGGACAGAGGAAGGAGGACAAGGAGACTTGGTGGTGGAATGAGGAAGTACAGGAGAGTATACAGAGGAAGAGGCTGGTGAAGAAGAAGTGGGATTGTCAAAGAGATGAAGAAAGTAGACAAGAATATAAGGAGATGAGGCGCATGGCAAAGAGAGAGGTGGTGAAGGCTAAGGATAAGGCATGTAGAGAGTTGTATGAGAGATTGGACACTAAAGAGGGAGAAAAGGACCTGTACTGATTGGCTAGACAGAGGGATAGAGCTGGGAAAGATGCGCAGCAGGTAAGGGTGATAAAGGACAGTGAGGGAAATGTTCTCACAAGTGAGGAGAGTGCATTGAGTAGATGGAAAGAGTACTTTGAAGGGCTGATGAATGAAGTGAATGAGAGGGAGAGAAGGTTGGATGATGTGGGGATAGTGAATCAGGAAGTGAAACAGATTAGCAAGGAGGAAGTAAGGACAGCTATGAAGAGGATGGAGAATGGAAAGGCTGTTGGCCTAGATGACATACCAGTGGAAGCATGGAGGTGCTTAGGAGAAATGGCAGTGGAATTTTTAACCAGATTGTTTAATGAAATTTTGGAAAGTCAGAGGATGCCTGAGGAGTGGAGAAAAAGTGTTTTGGTACCTATCTTTAAGAATAAGGGTGATGTGCAGAGCTGCAGTAACTACAGAGGGATAAAACTGATCAGCCACAGCTTGAAGTTATGGGAAAGAGTAGTGGAAGCTAGGTTAAGAAGGGAGGTTATGATTAGTGATCAGCAGTATGGTTTCATGCCAGGAAAGAGCACTACAGATGCAATATTTGCTTTGAGAGTGTTGTTGGAGAAATACAGAGAAGGTCAGAAGGAGTTGCATTGTGTCTTTGTGGACTTAGAGAAAGCATATGACAGGGTGCCTAGAGAGGAGTTGTGGTATTGTATGAGGAAGTCGGGAGTGGCAGAGAAGTATGTAAGAGTGGTACAGGATATGTACAAGGGTAGTGTGACATTGGTGAGGACTGCGGTGGGAGTGACAGATACGTTTAAGGTGGAGGTGGGTTTACATCAAGGATCAGCTCTGAGCCCTTTCTTATTTGTAGTGGTGATGGACAGGTTGACAGATGAGATTAGACAGGAGGCCCCATGGACTATGATGTTTGCAGATGACATTGCGATATGTAGTGAGAGTAGGGACCAGGTTGAGGAGACCCTGGAGAGGTGGAGATATGCTTTAGAGAGGAGAGGAATGAAGGTCAGCAGGGCTAAAACAGAATATATGTGTGTAAATGCGAGGGAGGGTAGAGGAGTGATGAGGATGCAGGGAGTAGAGTTGGTAAAGGTGGATGAGTTTAAGTACTTGGGATCAACAGTTCAGAGTAATGGTGAGTGTGGAAGAGAGGTGAAGAAGAGAGTACAGGCAGGGTGGAATGGGTGGAGAAGAGTGTCAGGAGTGATTTGTGACAGACTGGTACCAGTAAGAGTGAAAGGGTAGGTCTACAAGAGGGTAGTGAGACCAGCTATGTTATATGGGTTGGAGACGGTAGCATTGTCGAAAAGGCAGGAGTCAGAGCTGGATGTGGCAGAGTTAAAGATGTTAAGATTTGCACTGGGTGTGACTAGGATGGACAGGATTAGGAATCAGTACATTAGAGGGTCAGCTCAGGTTGGACAGTTTGGAGACAAAGCAAGAGAGGCGAGATTGCATTGGTTTGGACATGTGCTGAGGAGGGATGCTTGGTATATTGGGAAAAGGATGCTAAGGATGGAGTTGCCAGGTAAGAGGAAAAGAGGAAGGCCTAAGATGAGGTTTATGGATGTGGTGAGAGAGGACATGCAGGCGGTTGGTGTGAAAGAGCATGATGCAGAGGACAGGAAGAAATGGAAACAGATGATCCGCTGTGTGACCCCTAACGGGAACAGCCGAAAGAAGATGATGAATTTTGTGAAATGTATATATAAAATATCTCATTAATACAAACCACAATAAATATCCAACCTTCAAAAACAACAGAAACAGCATTAATAAATTCCTTCCATATTATGGGGTAGTTGTATCACCTAACATTTATATAATTTATTTACGAATTCCCCTATTTTTCAAAATCGGCTTTAGTGGAACCCTAGCATTAAGTCCACTACCTCTATCAGCCTGCAACCAAATAGTCCATCTTACTTCAGATGTGTTTTATTATAGGTATCCCCCCCTCTTTCATTTTCCTTGACTATTTCTATCACCATAAATTTGAAGGAATGGACTTCTCCTTGTTCCATAATGTGTTTAGCTAAAGCATTAGTATTTCCTTTATTCCTAATACTCAAAAGATGCTCTCCTATATGATTTCTAAATTCTCTATTAGTCTTACCTACATAATGGCTCGAGCAATGGGTGCAAACTGCTAAGTATACAATATTCTTTGTATGGCAGTTAGCCTTAACTTTAAACTTATATTCCTTTCCTGAGGCAGGATGTATAAACTTATTGGTAGTCTCTAGGTTTCCACATTGGTTGTACTTTCCACAGGGTAAGGTACCATAATGCTCCCCTTGTTGTTCTCCTATTCTAGGCCCATAACACAACATTCTTTTCAAATTCTTCTTGTTTCGATATGTAAAACTGCGTCCATCCCCTACTATCTCTCTAATTTGTGGTTCTAATGTTAATTCTGGCCAATATTTCTTTAATACATCTCTCATGATATTAATATTACTAACATAAGCAGTAGATATCCTCAATTTGTCCCTGGTGGCCTTGTGTGTAATTATCTGCACATCTCCTCTATCTGAAAAATAAGGTTTTCCTTTTGTGTGTCTCAGTTCTTGGATTTCTTCTGCAGTATTTTTAAGATCTTGTACCTTATAATCTCTCTTCCTAAACTTAGTATATAAGTCACCTATTTCATTTTGAAATATTTCATTCTCTGCTGTGAGTCTGGACACTCTAAGTGACTGCCCCTTCACCACATTTTTAAAAATGTCAGGTACATTTTTTATTATTTTTATTTATTTATTTTTTAACTTTTCGAAGTTTTACATCTTCGAACATATGGGCTCGACCATATAGCATTCAAAGTTATAAAACTTCGACAACATGATATAGACCCATTATTCCCCCCTCGTTAGGCCAGTTATTGAGTATTATGTCCACTTTGGCATGTATTTATCCACACCCATACAACAACAGAAATTCCCAAAAAAATACCTTATTAGAAAAATACAGGGCCTAAACAATATGTCCTACATGGATTGACTCAAAGCCCTGTCACTATACTCAGTATCTTACAGACTGCTAAGAGGTAACTTGTATATGGCTTCCACAAATCTTCTGACCCACATCAGCAAGTCATATGGAATTAGAAATGCACAGTCCAAGGATCTAAACCTCTTCTGCAACATCAGTAGAACAATTTGGAGGCTGGGGTGTGTCTTACAAAAGATACCAGTGCACTGGAACAGATTCTAAATTCACATAAAACAAAGTGCAGCTTGGATCTTTGGATGGGAAGCACAAAATGTACCTCAGGATTGCCCCCTGCACTACTAATGGACAGAGGCTCCTAAATGTTTTATCCCATGCATGGGTCTCCTTAAATTATCTATGGTATGAGCCCACTTATTCTCACTAACATGCAATTATCAACCATGGGATGGGTAAGGGTAATCTATCAGGTCACAGGATAGGTTAATTCAAGAAATAAAAGTGAACTTAGGCATAAAATAGCCTGCAAGGGCAGCTAACCTCGTACTTACCCATGAACCTACTAAACATATTTTACATATTCCTATTTTAAGTGGATATACTTAACCACTAGCCTCTTATATCAGTCATTACTATACTTAACCACTAGCCTGGTATATCAGTCATTACTATACTTAACCACTAGCTTCGTATATCAGTCATTACTATACTTAACCACTAGCCTCTTATATCAGTCATTACTATACTTAACCAGTGTCTTCTTATATCAGTCATTACTATACTTAACCACTAGCCTGGTATATCAGTCATTACTATACTTAACCACTAGCCTTTTATATCAGTCATTACTATACTTAACCACTAGCCTCTTATATCAGTCATTACTATACTTAACCAGTGTCTTCTTATATCAGTCATTACTATACTTAACCACTAGCCTCTTATATCAGTCATTACTATACTTAACCACTAGCCTCTTATATCAGTCATCACTGTACTTAACCACTAGCCTCTTATATCAGTTATTACTATACTTAACCACTAACCTCTTATATCAGTCATTACTATACTTAACCACTAGCCTCTTATATCAGTCATTACTATACTTAACCACTAGCCTCTTATATCAGTCATTACTATACTTAACCACTAGCCTCTTATATCAGTCATCACTGTACTTAACCACTAACCTCTTATATCAGTCATTACTATACTTAACCACTAGCCTCTTATATCAGCCATTACTATACTTAACCACTAGCCTATTATATCAGTTATTACTATACTTAACTACTAGCCTCTTATATCAGTCATTACTATACTTAACCACTAGCCTCTTATATCAGTTATTACTATACTTAACTACTAGCCTCTTGCATCAGTCATTACTATACTTAACCACTGTCCTCTTATATCAGTCATTACTATACTTAACTACTAGCCTCTTATATCAGTCATTACTATACTTAACCACTAGCCTCTTATATCAGTCATTACTATACTTAACCACTAGCCTCTTATATCAGTCATTACTATACTTAACCACTAGCCTCTTATATCAGTCATTACTATACTTAACCACTAACCTCTTATATCAGTCATTACTATACTTAACCATTGGGCGTTCCTTTGTTGAAGGTTGTGCATTAGGCCCAGCAAGCCAGTACGTAAAAATCTACTGCCAATCATTAGCAGACCGGAGTTCTGCTGTGGCGACCCCTAACTGGGAAAAGCCGAAAGACACCACAACAACAACTATACTTAACCACTAGCCTCTTATATCAGTCATTACTATACTTAACCACTAGCCTCTTATATCAGTTATTACTATACTTAACTAGTAGCCTCTTATATGAGTTATTACTATACTTAACTAGTAGCCTCTTATATCAGTCATTACTATACTTAGCCACTGTCCTCTTATATCAATTATTACTATACTTAACCACTAGCCTCTTATATCAGTTATTACTATACTTAACCACTGGCTTCTTATATCAGTCATTACTATACTTAACCACTAGCCTCTTATATCAGTTATTACTCTCCATCACAATGATGTATTGAACAGCCTGTCAAGTCTTACTGCATAAATATTAGTTGAGTAGTAAATGTAATTTAAAAACATTTGTAATGTAAAAACATTTGTCAGTAACAAATGTCAATAAAATATGTTTTCATGTTTACAATGACTAAGGATTAGAATGGCATGCTGAGGTTTGTATATATTTCTCACATTTATATAATAATTTACAAAACATGTTTTCACCTAGGACATCATCTGAAATGTTCATACTTGTTTGCATACTGCTTGTGCACCTATTTCTTGCTGTTTTGAATTTCCGTAATATGCTTATATTGTATACAGTCCCTATGAGTACTTCTGATTTTACCATTTCTGTTCTAGATGCTCTCAACACAGTTGCTCATAACTAAATGCTCTAAATTGCTCCTGACTGTCACTAGCCTGATCCTAGTAATTACGCAGCCCTCCCACCATCCAACCTTACTGAACTGCATAGCCCTGCCAGAGCCTTAGTTCCAATCCTAATCAAGTCCCTCAACTTAACCATAGCATTCCCTTCCTACTCCCTAACCACTATGTCCCTGTTGACTCCCTAAGCCAAAAACTGCATTTCCCCTTCCCCAACGTCCTCTCCTGCTACCAAAACCCAAAACTCTCAATTCTCCTTAATGCCAAAATTACAGATCACACCCTAACTCTAATGACTGGAGTACTTATCTTGCCCAAACTCTAGTACCACATTCAGGAGAAGTACAGCAGCTCTACTATTAGCATATGCCTGCCTCACCTCACCCACATATATAGTTGGGTTCAAGCCCAAGTGGCAGCCCATGTGGATGCATGAGTCCCTGGCTGTGAGACAGTAATTTTGACTCAGGTGCTTGTAGCAGATATCTATCTATATATATCTATACAGATATGTAGCTGTAGATAAATAGATGTAGGTCTGTATCTGTGTGTGTGTGTCTTTGTGTATTTTAACAAAATCTGCATTTTCACAGCTTTGCTTATATATACCTTTACTTGTAAAAATAAATATTTCTGCTCTTCTGAGTTCAAATTTGCTCTTTTTCTTTCTATTTGTCAAATGCATTGATGGCAAAAGAAATTATATATAGACTTTACATTTACATATTTCTTTTATGTGTTAATCTGAATTTCAGCACGTGTACTATGAATATGGAGATCCTTCCTGAGCAGAGCATATGTGGCAGTTCTGTTCCCTACATGTCAGTTTAATCCTCTGGAGATATAAAATAGCAATCTATTTGACATTTGTGCCACTGTTTATCCATCACCTGAGAGAGCTTTGTACAGCCTTTATTTTTCTCCTTAGCTGCATCTCCTGTCATTACCAATTCAACTCAGGTTCAAATTAAACAACAATGTATGGAGCCTAAAAATGTTCAGTATATTTCTGTAAGAAAATCACTTAATACAGATACTTTATGTGATTTTCTTAATGGTTTCTTAATAATATTTACAACATGCAGTTAATTAAAATGTTTGAGCTGTTGTTGAAATGCTACCAGCTGCATAATATTCTGTTTATGTTATTAGGATGATAAATATTTGCATAAGTCTTTAGTACCTATAGCATGGGATCACATTCTCTCTCTCTGTTTTTTTTTTTAATTCTAAGAGGTTTCTAGTAACTAACTTTTTAAAATTAATGACAGAGGGTGCAAGAACTAGGATGACAACATCAGAGCCGTTGTTAAGTGATTTAAGCATACATTGTCAATGATTGATTTGTTATCACTTGTTATGTGACAGCAGTCTTTAATAAACATGAACAAAATAACACTTTTAGTTATACCTGCTGCATTTATAGCAGGAATGGGAGATTTATCAGGCATCACACTGATGGATTTGTTTTCTGACCTGCTGTTTCTGTATCCCCTCATGTATATATTTTAATGTGTGGGGCACACAGCAGAAAGATATTTATTTATTTGTTTGTTTATTTATTTATTTTATTTTACATTTGTTTACCAGGAAAGTCCGACTGGGATAAGACCCATTTTCAGCAGAGGCCAGGAGAGAAAAGTTCCACATATAGAGATTATACAAAACTTATAAAAGAAATTACACAAAAAATATACAAGACATACAGTACACCAGAAACTACATTCTATGCTATTATAGCTGATATTTGTATTATACAATCATATGATATAATTCCTTATTGTAGTGTAGACATTGTAGTTTCTCAAAGTAAGCTGAGGAAGGGTTTGTAGGTGGGAAACTGGATAGAAAAGGATGAGGTTAGAGATTATCTAGACAGGAGAGAGAGCATGGATTATGAGGTGGTCAGGGAAGAAGAAAACATGTGACTAGAACTATTAAAGCTAAGTAGCCTGGAGTAGTACAGGAACAATGGCAGGTGCCATTAAGATAATTTTCAAGATTCTTTTTGAATTGATTGGTATTTGTGTTGGTTCTGATGCTGTGAGATAGTGACTTCCACCTTGTTGCTACATAATGAGAAAATAGTGAGTCCCCAGCCTTATTAGTGGATTTGGACACTTATAGTAGAAATGTATTTGTTAAGGGAAGACTTCTATTTGTGGTATGGGGCTGGAGAATATTTAAAAGGGCAGGGTTTTTTTTTCAGGTTGATATACTAGTTTGTGTGCTAAGGTTAATTGTTTATAGGATAGAAGTTGTGGGAGTTCTAACCAGGAGAGTTTTTTTTAAGGAATGACAGTGGTGGGTATGATGTGGGCAGTCAGTTGCAAATTTAGCTATTTTATTGTAGCATGTTTCAAGTTTGGTGAGAATTGGGGAAGCATACAGAAGTAGTGAAGCAATGAAGTTCTGAGTGAATGAAAGTGCTTAACCAGTAAATTGTTTCCCTGTGGAAGGTGATTCACTGGTTTGTTTTACTTCACTAGTTCCTGGTTTGGTGGATTGTTTTTTGAATGAAGCAAACAGAAGTGTTGATAGAAGACGGGTTCTAGCAATGGCAACCTTAGAGGTCTGTAAAAAGTACCCATTTTTTGTGAACCTTCTTAATTGTTTGTGCTATATGTAGGTCAAATCTTAGGTTGTTATGTATTATTACTCCTAATAGTTTTGTTTGTCAATTGGCATTAATTTTAGTATTATTCCTAGCTGTGATATAGAAGATGCTGGGAGGTATTGTGGGTTGGAAGATCATGAGTTTTGTTTTATTGGAGTTGAGTATGAGCTGATGGTTAGAGAGCCATAGCTCGGTATCTGAGAATGATGTTTGGGTTATATCATGGAGGTGTTGTAGGTTATTAACAGCACATATAAGTGTTGTATCATCTGCATCTTGGATAGTTGAAGCCAGTGGGGTAGCACTATGGAGGTTGTTTGTAAAAATAGTGAAAAGTAGCCACCCAAGAATTGAGCCTTGAAGTACTCCTAGTGTGACAGGAAGAGGGGGGATAGGACATTAAGCCATTTTACAGATTGTTGGCTATGCTGTATATAACTTCAGAACTACTGAAGTGCAGAGGGGCTGAGGTTCAGTTTGGAGAGTATATTTAATAGCCTGGGGTGGGAAACCATATCAAAGGCCTTGGACATGTCTAGAAAGAATGCAGAAACTATTTTACCATTGTTTTTGAGTTGGTTGATGGTATTAGTGAAACTGAAGTGTTCAGTTGTGGTACTATGATGGGGCCTAAAACCATGTTGACATGTTGCTAACATGTTGTTGAAGGTAAGATAATGAATCAGTTGGGAGTGTATACATCTTTCAGGGAGTTTAGATAGCGGAGAGAGAATGGCGATCGGTCTGTAGATGGTCATCTCTGTGGAATTTCCGCCTTTGGGTAAGGGGATAATGTGTGCAATTTTCCATATTGCTGGGACATGTTGCTCTGCTATGGACCTGTTAATAAGGATCGACACTGGATAAGATATGGCTTCAGTTGCTAGTTTTAAACATTTGGTTGGTAATTTGATATTTAAATGAGACAATCACAACTCAAGTTACATGGCCACTACCACAGATACTTGACAAAGTATTTACTAATAGTTGTCAACAATTACAAAATATCTTTTTTTCTTGTTCCTGCTTTGTTTAATGTTCTGTAACATAAACAGTGCTAAATATAAAACATGTTGTAGAGTGATGCAGACAAAATGTTTCTTAGGTTCAGGGTAGAGTCAGCATAGTGCCAACGTTTAGAGAAAAGGGCTTCACAGAAAATTAGAGAGTATGCATTAGAGGCAGCCTTCACAATACTGAAGAAAACTAAGTGGCCAATCTGTGGGAGGTCACATGACCAATGTGTCAAAAATAGTAATTAAAAGTGCATGAGGCTATGCGCATTCATGCATTTAGCAATGTACTTTACAATGGCAACTCAGTCATCTTAAGCACACCATAGATGGCAAGTATAACAAATCACAAACATATTTCATTATATAAATGGAAAGGAAAGGGAGAGATAACAAATGAGGATAAGGGGGGGGGGGGTGGCAGCTGAGGATTGCACAGTACATCTTAAGGAAAGATGTGGTGGGACAAAGAAAGACCTATTTATAGAGTATATGGTGAAGGGTATGAAGGGGAAGTCAAAAGGAACCTGAGTGGGAGAGACAGAGGGAGTCAGGAAGGTAGCAAAGGCAAACAATTAAACATAAAATGCAGATATAGACAGGTGTGTTATAGGCAGGTAAAGGAACAACAATGAAGGGATGCAGACATGCAGAGGAACGGCTACTGGTGATGGAGAGATTTGGACTACAAACAGGATATGGGGAGATGAGGCACAGATAGGCAAAGGAGGCCTATCTGACTTGATTTGGTGAGCTGTGTTTTGAACCAGATATGTGTGCATTTTTCTTTGCTTTCATCCATTGGGTACTAATGGTTTGACTCACAAGACCATCCCTTTGGTAGTCAACATACCCTTTTGGGGTACATCAGCAGGACCATAGCATTTGCCCTTCACATTCCTAGTTGGTACACTGGTTCAAAGTGCTGGGATTCAAAATCTTCCAATGCTAGCCTGGTCCTCCCTATACAATGCATTCAGTCACACTGGGAATGGCAGTGGTGGCATTCTACTTGTCCCTTACTGAAGAAATGCTGGCCCTAATTATTCTTAGTTAGAAAACTTAAGATAAGACAGAATTCAAAAATAAACCTTAACAGATGTGTCACTAATCTTCCAACAAAGGTCAAGACTAGGCAAGAAGGTTTCCAGGTTTCAGAAAAGTACAGTTTTGTACCTACCATAAATGTAGATGTTCGAGGATCTCCATTGCTGCAGTCCTTACATATGGGTACTCCACTGTCCACCATCGGCCCGAATACCAAAGGGCTAGAACCGGCGTCGGTCATCGACACCCGAGACTGACATCAGTACGTGCCAGTACAAATGCGCATGACCGACGCCATAACCTCAGTCTTTCTTGCCTCAGACGTCAGAATGCAAAAAACACCACCCAAAACCCCAATCTAAAAAGAAAAAAGGGGGAAGGAGGACTGCAGCAATGGAGATCAACATCTACATTTATGGTAGGTACAAAACTGTACTATGTTCTTCGTCTCCCATTGCTGCAGTCCTTACATATGGGTAGAATCCCAGAGCAACGGAAAAAAGGGAGGCTGGCCAACTAAATAGCAGCAGGGGCTGCTAACGTGCCCTGCAAGATTGCAGTGGCAAACCCAGCCCTAGACCTAGAATAAAGAGGTAAATGATAATGCTTTGTAAAGGTATGTACAGAACTCCAAGTAGCTGCCTCTAGAATGTCTTTAGTAGCTACTCCTCTCAAAAAAGCCGTAGAGGTGGCAGCCCTAGTAGAATGAGGCCTGATCACAACTGGAACATCCTTGCCAAGATGAGAGTAACAAAAAGCAATACAATGGACAGTCCACTTGGAGATAGTCTGTTTGAGACAGCCTTCCTCGTGAAGTCAAAGCAAAGAAACAAATAATTGTTGAGATCTTCTGAACTCTTTGGTTCTGCTCAAATAATACCTTAACTGCCTATGTACATCCAAAGAATGCAAAACTTTTTCCCCTTCATTTTGGGGTTAGCATAAAAAGTAGGCAAATGTATAGATTGGTTCAATGCCACATTAGAGATCACTTTAGGCAGAAAAGTAGGATTAGTATGCAAGGAAACTCTGTCATTGTGAAAAATCAGAAAAGGTTCCACTGCCATGAGGGCCTGTAATTCAGATACCCTTCTAGCAGAAGTAACAGCCAATAAAAAAGCAGTCTTCCAAGACAACAACTGCAATTCAGCTGTAGCTGCAGGTTCAAAAGGAGGCAGAGTCAGCTTTTCCAAAACAAAATTAAGATCCCAGGTAGGAGTAGGAGCCCTCCGGGGGGTCTTATATTCTTTGCCCCTCTAAGAAACTGTTTAACCAATGGATGTGAAAATAAAGGAGGGTCACAATCATAGTGAGCAGAAATAGCTGCAGCATGCACTTTTACAGAAGAGAAGGACAAACCCCTGTCCAATAAAATAGTCAAATATTGCAATGTACAACTCAAATTAGGCAATTCGACATCAAAGCCTTTAGCTGAACTCCAAAGAAAAAATCTCTTCCATTTACCAGCATAAACTTTTCGAGTACTAGGATGCCTGGCTTCCAAAATAACATCCAAAACTTGTTGAGGGAGCTGAAGGTCATCCTTCTCTAAAACAGAATGCGCCAGGCTGTCAGGTGTAGGGATTGCACCCTGACATTGAGAAAATGATTGCTTTCCTGAGACAATAAGTGAGGAATCTGTGGTAATGGCCAAGGTGTCCCATGAACTAAGCTCCTCAACAGAGGGTACCAATGCTGACGAGGCCGATCCGGTGCTATAAGGATCATGCGAGGTTTGTCCCTCCTGACTTTCAACAGCACCTTTGGAAGAAGAGGCAAAGGAGGAAAAGCATACACGTGAAGGTTGCTCCAACTGAAGGATAGTGCATCTATTTTCCAGGCATTTGGATGAAATAGCCTTGTGCAAAACAGTGGCAGTTGGAAATTCAGAGGAGAAGCGAACAGATCTATGTCTGGAGTTCCCCAAGCCATGGTCAACTGAAGAAATACCTGAGGGTCCAATTTCCATTCGTGAGGATCCACAATCTGTCTGCTCAGAACATCTGCTAAAGAATTTTGTGCTCCTGGCAGAAACTGTGCTCGAAGAGTGATGTGTAGATTCAAAGCAGTTTCCCATAACAGCATTGCTTGTCTGCAAAGAGGGTAAGAATGAGTTCCCCCTTGCTTGTTGATGTACCACATGACCGTTGTGTTGTCTGTTCGAATCAACACCAGTCCTGGTTGAAGTAGGCTCTTGAATCCTTCCAAAGCAAATTGAACTGCCAGCATCTCTTTCATGTTGATATGCAAGTGAAGTAGCTCTGGGGGCCAAAGGTCTTGAATCCATTTTCCTCTGAAATGAGCACCCCAGGCCGACTCCGAGGCATCTGTCGTCAATATCTGACTTGCCTCTGGTTGGGTCACAGAGAGCCCCTTGTTTAGGTGACATTCCTGAGCCCACCACAGAAATTCTTTCTGAATGCAAGGTAGAATCCGAATGACAGTGTCCAAACCGTGGCTGTGTTGAGTCCAAACACTTTTGAGATACCATTGTAGCTTCCTCATATGCAGTTTGGCATTGGGAAGTACTAGAATGCAAGATGCCATGAACCCCAAGGCTTGAAGGACTGTCCTTGCAGTCAGCCTGGACATTACTGATAGCTGTTGGAAGTATAGGTGAAGATTTCTTTGCTTGTCCGGGGTAAGAAATGCCATCTGAGCAGCTGTATTCAGTCTCACACCCAGAAAACACATCTCTTGCGAGGGTACTAGACTGGACTTTATTTCGTTCACAGAATACCCTAGGCATCTTAGAACTGTCATTACATACTGCAGATGTTGAAGAAGTTCGTGCTTGCTTTGAGCCAGAATCAAACAGTCGTCCAGATAAGGATAAATTTGAATTCCTGTTAGTCTGAGAAAAGCTATTACTGGAGCCAGGACTTTTGTGAATACCCTGGGTGCAGTAGACAAGCCAAAGGGCAATGCAGAGAACTGATAATGCAAATTCCCATTCCGAAATCTCAGGAATTTCCTGCAACTGGGCCTGATAGGAATGTGAAGATAGGCCTCTTTGAGATCCAGAGTCACCATCCAATGATCTTTGCCCAGCATAGGCAACAGCTGTTGCAGTGTTAACATCTTGAATTTTGGAATTTCCAGAAAGGTGTTTAGAATGGACAAATCCAGAATTGGTCTCCAAGTATTTCCTTTCTTTGGCACTAAGAAAAGACGGAATAAAACCCTGTGCCTCTTTCTGCAGAAGGTACTTCCTGTATTGCTCCCAACTGAAGCAGAGAAGAAATTTGTGTCTGTGCTTCCAGTCTTTGCTGATGAGGCACATCCGGCATACCTTTGAAAGGAGGTGAAAATAAAATTTGTAGCCTCGGTTTATTATGTCCAATACCCATTTGTCTTGGGTAACCAAATGCCAATTCCTTTTGAAAAGTCCCAGTTTTCCTCCTAGAGGAGCTGCCAGCAAGGCAGAGTCCGGCAGCTGAAGACACGGGTCATTGGGTCTGTTTCCGAAAGGACTGACCCCTGCCCTCCCCAGCAGAAGGGGTAGCAGAACTCAAAGACCTAGAAGTAACAGGGCCCTGAGAGGAAGCCCTACCTCTACCCCGTCTCGACCTGCCCCTAGATTGATAATCCGAAGAGGGGAAAGACCATCCCTTAGCAGGCCAATTCCTACTGAACTTAGGGGGCTGAACCTGTAAAAAGTCCTTAACTGTCTGCATAGACTTAGCTTTTTCCTCCATTTTTTTCAAAACTGATTCTACTGGAGGACCAAAAAGAACATCAGATTGTAGAGGAGCATCCATAATTCGAGCCTTAACATGCTCTGACAAGGTCTGATCTTTAAGCCAGGCATGCCTGCGAACAACTAAACTAGTAGCAGCCACCCTGGAAGAAGCCTGTAAAGCATCAAAACCACACTGCAAAGAATGCTTACCAACTTGGTCTGAAGCATGCACTAAATCCTGAAGCTCCTTACATTCAATACCTTCAGCTAAAGCATCTACTTTACATTTCAATTGGCTCAGCAAATAATTTTGATACCTGAGCATATGAAACTGACAATTTAAAGCTCTCATAGCCAAAGTAGAAGAGGTATACAGTTTCTTACCCCACCTATCCAGGGCCCTAGCATCCTTGTCCAGAGGAACTGAATTCTTAACCACAGAAGCCCTAACACCTTTGGGGCCTTGAGTAATAGTTTCTGGATCAGCCCTAGGACTCTTATATAAGTACTTGTGAGCTTCGAACCCTGTAGTATCTATCTGGTTTAACCGGGGCAGGAGGCAGAGAATCTGGGTTAAGGGCAGCCTCAGAAAATACATCCTGAACAACATCTAGTACAGGGGGAATAGCCAAGGGCCTATGCTGAGGCAAAAACAAGAATTCTCTTAGCCTTTTACGAGAATCAGAATAATCCTGGCCCTCCCATTTGAAATGTTCCCTCATGGAATGCAAAGTCTCAGAGAAGGAAAAATCTTCTGGAGGGACGAGGGAGTAGTGTCCTCAGCCTCCGAATCAGAATAGGGAGGGAAATCCTGAAGTTCTTCTACAGAGGAATCTGACTCATTGGAAGACTGAACCAAACCCTCCAACTCTGTCTCCACCCTGGGCCTCTGGGGGCATAGAACTAATTAAAGTAATCAAATCTTCAGCCATCTTTAACATGTGCTTCCTAGGAGCTGGACCCTGGGGACTAGCACCAGCAGGGGCAGACTTAGACTTAGAATGGGCTTTGCTTTGAGAAGGAGGAGGCCTAACTACCCTATGAGGGGAGGGAACCACTGACATTAGAGAAGCACCCTCAGCCTGGCCTAACACAGGAGAAGCCACTTCCTGCAGTAACAAAGGCTCCCCTTGAGACTCAGGTAAACTTTCTGAAGGAGCCACTGAAGTAGCCAGCGGTACTACAGAACCGGCGTCCGGAGTGGACGACTCATCCTGTTTGGACCGCAAAGACTTTTCCTTGCGTTTCTTAGAAGAACCAGTCGTCGGAGAATCCGACGGCATGTTGTAATTACAACGTTTACCAAACACCAGCCTAGCACAGTCTAACCAACGTTTAATAGTACGCTTGTTAAAAGTAGCACAACACCCAACAACGCCGTGCTCAGGCCCCAAACAAGGAATGCAGAGTGAATGGTAATCCCTATGAGGAATCTGTTTCCCACAAGAAATACAGTTATTAACTTTTTCTGACATCCGGCAGTACTGAGGCAAGAAAAGACAAAAGTAACTTGGTCTCCGGTCTGAAACTTCGAAAACCGACAATTCCAGAATGCCGGCACTTGCAAATGCTGCTTCTGCTTAGGACCGCAAGAAAGACTGAGGTTATGGCGTCGGTCATGCGCATTTGTACTGGCACGTACTGATGTCAGTCTCGGGCGCCGATGACCGACGCCGGTTCTAGCCCTTTGGTATTCGGGCCGATGGTGGACAGCGGAGTACCCATATGTAAGGACTGCAGCAATGGGAGATGAAGAACATCAAATATACCCATCTAAACTGATTAATCTGTTTCCACACAAAACTAGGGATCATCAGAGTGCATCATTTAATTTCTCATGGAAGAGCAGGTATAATTATATTAGATTGCATTAGTCAATTCATATACATAAGAACAACAGAAAAAAAGGATGACCAAAATCAAACAGATTTTCCTACATTCGTAAATTTCACACGCAGCAGACAAATGAATAAGTGCATTTTGAAAAGTTTTGTATTTGCATTTATATTGTCCATTTTTCTTCAAGACTGCAAACCCTTGTGTGACTTTTCCTGTCCCAGGAAAATCAGAAGCTACATTTTACATTTCAATTGTAAGTGTCATGCATTTCTTTCTCTTTCACCTGCTTTTTCACTCAAAGAGACAAAGGTCACAGCTAGACACATTTTATGCCAGTCAATGTGTACTCATTTTGCAAAGTTCTTATAGTTTAAATAAGCTTCACAAAGATATCAACATTCTGAAATAAAAATAAAATAGCAGTCGTGGCCCATATGTGCGATAAGGCTCCAACCACATTTGGAATAACAAATCAACAATTTTATTAAAAAAAATAAAATATACCCACATAGAAATGAGAACACATTACTGAGTATTGAAAACAGGGGTGGAAGCAAAGAATTCATTTGGCAAGTGAGAACTAATGCCAAAAACCCACCTGGTCGAAATGACAGGAGTTCCATTTCAGGTTTATTGCAATCATAGGTTCATAGATTAGTACTAAGCTAACTGCCTTTGTGAACCATTTTAAGCCTAACCAATTATCCCTTGTGAGGCTCAAATCCTGCACCTTGTGTTTGAAAAGGCAAACACTTTAACCATTAGGCCACCCTCCCAACATTATAGGTTAGTAGCATTTAAGCTTTAAAATGATGTTTTTTAAACAAAACAAGTGCATGATTTATCTATTTATAGGATTACATTATATGTATTTGAATTTATAAATGTGTTTCTTTAAAAACTGATTATTTCTTGTAGATTGTTTAATGAATATATTGAATTGAATTTCTCTGCCAATGAATTTTGTATATGCTCATCATGTGATGAGCCAGGTTTTTAAAATTTTGATGGGAGTGCACTAGTTTTTTAAGGTTCTGAAGAAGTCCCAGATACCAGTGAGAATAAAAGCACTTAACCATGTGTGCACTCTTTGACTTTCAACTTGCAGAGCTTTTTTGGTACTTGCTAAAGTTGTCTCATTTTTATATGGGTATATTTTAATTTTTTAATAAAATTGTTGATGCAGTATTCCATATGTGGTTGGAACCTTATTGAACGTGTGCCCAGACTGCTATTTTGGTTATCAATTTTCTAGAGCACCTTGCAATTCTGTGGGTTTTAACATTCTGAAATTAAAAAAAAAAAATACATTGTATTTCTAAATAACTTTTCTCTTCTCTGACATTACAGGGACAATTCAGTACACAATGATAAAAAAAAAATACACAAAAAAGTCAAATGCACAGGAATTACTAAAGATATTGGCACTTGCCTTATCCTCTGTCTCCTACTGGTGGAAGAGATTGTGGTGGTGCCTCCTGGTGACTTCTCAGGTCAGTATAGCAGTGCCAGTGATATCACTCACCACCCTGGCAAGCTAGTGTCAGGTATCCACTTTATATAACTGGCTATCAGAATTGACCAGAAAGTGGTTCTGATAGCCTAACTACAGCAAATACAAAAATATTTTTATTTCTTTGCTGCAGCAGGCCAGATCCCTGCTGGACTCAGATCCTGGAAAGGCCATGGTCACTCCACTAGAGTTCAGAAGGAGTAAAATGGTTTTCCGTGAGCATACAGACATGTTTGGACATCACATGATGCACATACCCATGCAAAAACCATGTGCTAACTAATGCTAAGACATTGCATTTTGAGCTTTGCAGTCTTTATGCACAAGCATAGTGTGCCAGTGTCTCATTAACCAGGGGATGGGCGGGGATGACCACACCACTGCTGCTTTGGTAAGATTACATATTATAGCAGTGATTTAGACATGACTATATTATTTAATCTTACTACAATAACTCCCATACTATGAGGCCCATTTTGGCACAATAAAAACTGCAGTTACCATATTGCATCAAACTATATTCAGATTCAGAAATTGCATTTGAGTGAAAAATGTAGTATAATACAGGTACAGGGAAAGAAGACAAGCTAACTAGTAATGTAGGTCTGCCCCACAATGAACAGCCATGATGCATGTTATCAACACTGACAAAGAAGAAAGAGTAGATGGGGTAAGGTAACATAGCACTAGAGAATGACAAGTGAAAGTCCAGCTAGGGTTCCACCATGGCAAAAAACATAGTACATGGGCATAGCATGTTTATTTCCTGCTGGGTAAGTTCAACATGATAGAGAACATAGCAGAAAAACATGACATATAATGTCACATGGGATACACACAGTGGCCTATGCACACAGACTGCAAGACATTCTACAGTGGAAACACTGGCATCTGGCCATAGGTCAAACCATGGCTATGTGTAAGGATACAGTTGAGGGTCAAAGGATATGCACAAAACTTATGCCATCTGCACAATGCTATAAAAAGGTGGGCAGTGATAACATGCCCATTGATGCTGGTAAAGAACAAGGTGGGAATGATCACAGCACAAGACCAAACAGGTATGTGGACACCAAATGGATGGAGGAGCAGTGCTGGGATGTAAGGGTCACCAAGGACAGCTAAGAACACACAGACACACACACACACACACACACACACACACACACACACACACACACACACACGCACACACACACACACACACACACACACACACACACACACACACACACAGACTGACGTGTAACTCACAAGTGTATATGTCTTGCCACATGTGCAAGACAGTAGCAATATAGTGAAAAGCTCACCACCAGGAAGACAGAGGTGCTACTGCCGAGTATATACACATATGGCTTGTGCATTCTGGAGAAACATAAAACTGACAATGTTTTCTTGGACAAGATATAGCAGGCAGTGATACAGGACATTTGTTCAGTAGATAGCCTTAGTAGGACATGATTACAAATGAATCACTAGGTCAATGATATGGGATTGCATGCCAAAACAAGGCAAAGGTCATTGCCAGGAAGAGGTGCACAACAGGAGGCAGAGGTTCATAATCCTTATCATCATCAACCCCCTTTTCTCATTTTCTACAAGGAATCAGGGTCCCACATTAACTGTAGTCATCTCCCTTTATTCAGTTCCACTCTCCAACCTTCTTCAAATGTCATGCCTGACTGTTCAAGGTCTTCAGCCATGCAATCCATCCATTTCTTTGCTGGATATCCTCATTTCCTTTTGCTTCCTTCCTGCTTCTCTCTTAAATCTTCTTCACCAACTTTTCTTATACAGTTTTCTGCATGTGCCTGAACCATTATAATCTGTTCTTTCTTGACCTTTGCTGCAATTAGAGCTAGTTTAGCATCTGTTCTGATGTCATAATTTATTCATGTTTCCCACAGAGTGCATTCTATCACCCATCTCAGGCACTTCTTCTCCATCACCTCAAACTTCCTTGACTGCTCTACTTTTAGTGCACAGGTTTCTGTAGCATACAGTAGTACTGGTCACACCATACCTTCCTTCTCAGCTTCATTGGCATTCTTCTGTCATACACTACACCTGACACTGTATTCGAGTTAGTTGTAGCCTCTCTAATTCTAGCTTTAACCACTTCATTCAGACTTCCCTTCTCCTCAACAAACCCTCCCAATTACTCAAAAGTGTTAACATTTTCCATGTTTTCTTCTGTCTCAGCTTTCAGCTTTTTCAAATTCTTCCATTTGCTGTATTGTTTGTATACAGGTTTACCAGATGTGCTCTCAGTTTTGCATTTCATCCCCCTATCATTGTTTGAAGTTCCCATTCAGCATCTCCTTGTAATGCTCAACATCTGCAAACAGTAGCTTTATTGATCTGTCTCCTACAGCTTGCTGGCTAATGTAGTCAATCGCTAGTGTGAACAATAGTAAACTACTGTCTTTTCCAGAAGCCATCAGCATACCTCTAATGCCTTGTTCTTCATTATTGTGACTATTCGCATAGTCTCTTTGTTAACCAACCAGTATTCTTTCTTAGCCTGATGTTTTCTTTTTCTTATATCTCACTTTTTTAATTTCAGTCCTTTCTTTTGATAATTTTCTCGAATTCTGCAGTCCACCACCAGCTTTCCTTATGTGCTATATTTCCACACCAGGCTCGGCCACATATCTGTACTATAGTCTTCACACATTCTGTTTTGGAATGCAGGCATTCTTCTTCTTTGACTCCACCTATTTTCTCCTCTTCCGGAGATGGTATAGCCCTAAATATTTTCTTGAACTATTGTGCTTTTAGTACAGTCAACGTCTAGATCTTTAGCATAGTCTCTTTTGGCCATAGAACCTTCTCTGTGACCATTACTTGAAGCTGATTTTGAATACCAGTGGTTTATGTTGTGGGTTGACTCTTTCTCTGGGGATGACTTTGCAATGCCTTTTCTTTACTAGGATGAAGTCTACCTGTGTTGCATGTTGGCCGCTCTTGTATGTGATCGTGTGACTGCCTATCTTGTTGAACCATGTGCTGGCCACCACCAAGCCACATTCGCCTGACAGAAGTCTTAAATGGCCTGTCCTTTATTCCTGTTGCCCTTCTCATGTGGACCCAGGCAGTTCTTATATCCATTTCTGTCTGTCCTGATATAAGCGTTTAGGTTCCTGGTTTTCAACAGCAACTCATATTGTCCTGCTTTTTCTAGTAGATCCAGTAACTGCTGTCTGAATGCATTCTTTTCTTCATCATCACAGCCCCACTTTAAAGCATTGGCATATGAATACTGCTGTATCTATAGAGTATGATATCTACAGGTCTATTATTAATTCTGGTGACTTCTTTGTGTCTTCAGAAAACTCACCCTCACCATATCTCCGGATCCTTTCTAATCTGTCTTCACCTTGACCAGTAGTCTCTGGATGTCAAGCCAGGTGGCTTTGCTGTACTACCCTTTAATCTTGGCTCCTGGATAAACAGGATGTTCAATCTCCTCCTTAGCATCATGCCAACCACTTCCAAGCTGCTTTCTGTCAATGAGCTTTATCTCTGCCATACACAGTGGCAAATATAAGCACATAGACTCCTTCCACCATTAGCATGTGTCCCTGGCTTAGATGAGTGAAGGCCAGGTGCTCAACCTGCTTATCATTGGATGACTATTGCACAATGCCTTTTTATTAAAATTACTCAATGTGGACAAACCACACAGAACCACTTTTTACACCATCAGGTAGCTAGGTTCTCCTATTGAGAGGATACTGCACAACACAGATGGTCTGTACAATTCTGCCCAATAGGCACCACCTAGGGTCTGTGCTGGTGCCCATGGCTCCATCTGATTTTTGAATGACGTTGAGGTGGAAACCCCCAGTATGTTTTTGGAAGACATGGAGCAAACATGCAAACTTCGTACAGGCATTGGTTAACAGTCAGTATCAAATCCTGTACCTTGTGCTTAAGAAGGCAAAAACCTTAACCAATATGATAGACCAACAACACAAAAGTATCTCATACAGGTGGAAGAGTTACTGGCAGCTCATTCTGAGTCATGTGACTGATCCTGGTGCTTGCTTGGATCTGGTAACATGTCTGGTTAACACTAAACAAGTGTATGCAGATACTGCACGAAATTAGTAATTACAGGTACATTTCAAATTTTACATTAAAGTTCATGTGCAAAGGAGTCATTCAACAGAACACATATTTATATCTGTTCATCTAGTACAGCATGGTTGCAGTTGTCACACTCTGTACCACATGGAATGTATGCTATCCACATAGATGACAAGTACCAGTATATGCACCACAGATGTGGAGTATGAGCACATATTTATATCTGTTCATCTAGTACATCATGGCTGCAACTGTCAAACTCTGTACCACATGGAATGTATGCTAGTCACATAGATGACAAGTACCAGTATATACACCACAGATGTGGAGTATGAGGCATACGTTCCACCACTGACCCAGAAATGATGTTCCACCACTGACACAGAAATGATGTTCCACCACTGACAAAGAAATGCTATCATTATGCTTTAACAGGATCTACTGGAAGAGGGTCCAGCACAGCAGTACAGGACCTGCCTGATATTGGCAGGCCACTTATGGTTGATGACAACTGCAACATGTGCATGGCACAGTTAGGTGACACAGTGGCACTGTTGGTAACATTAACAGTCGAAATCATGCATGCATGCATCACTTGTAAAGTGATACTGGAGGAGCAGGCCAAACATACAGCATCAACTGTGTTTAACCCTTGTTGAGCTTTTGATTATTTCACCAAGGCTACAGAGGAGTCACCACCACAAATGGCATCCATTAACTGCAGAGCCACAGACATGTGTGCACACACTTTAATGGAGAGGTGTGTTAGTGGCCATCACCACTACCACTTCAGGTCTTTCCCTGACCTGGGTACCGCACTTATTATCAGTTAATGAATCCGGGTGTCAGTGACCCAGGCATGGACAGCCAGTAAATGCATCATGATAGAGATGGCAAGCATGCAGATTAGCCTGTGTGAGGATGTGCAAAAGGTGCATGGACTGTAGAATGACATGCAGCACATAATGACATGGTATAGAGAAGCTTGGAGCAAACATGCTTTCTTATGTCATTGAGACCCAATATGGCAACTGTTGGGGCATCCATAATGCATGTGGCAAATATTAGCCATTGCACCTTTGCAAGCCAGACTCGCTATGGTCATGCAAAGATCCAGACACAAGGTGAACTGTCACATGCCAGGCTAACACAGATGACAAACCCTGTTACAAATAGTTTACTACTGTCATTCCTGGCAATAGTAACCAACACACCTGAGCATGGCCAGTCAAATGGTCTTGGCCTATAAAGTCCATGTGACTCCATCACTAGGATGCCTCAGCAGACCAGACACTTTTGTCTGGTTCTACTCCATTCTTATCCTCTGTTAGCCATCACAGTGCCACACCCAGCTGTGGCTGTCATCGGTGTCATAGATACCATCTGTGTATTAGTTACCAACATGGAGATTCACATCCTTGTTCCAAATCCAATACATGTTCCTGAAGTGTTACACCATTCCTCATGTATTCAGTTCTGAAACTACACACAGACAACAATCTTGATATGAACTCCATGACTCCTCCCAACTTGATACCCACATAAGTGGTTACTGCCTCTACCTTCCATGTTCTTAACCCATATAACAACATTGCTGTCAACTGTCACCCCCCCCCAGTGCAAATGATAATGATTGTGCCCTGATCACTCATCTGGCCAGCATGGATAAGGTAATGTCTGATGCACAGCATCACCAGTATGTGCACTGTAATGCATAGCCTAGGTGAGTTAATGCATGCATTAGTTTTATTCTGTGTTGTATTTATCATTCTCTGAATCACTTGGATGGATAAATCCCTTAACACCAACATTTGCTGGGTGGACAGCACATGGCTAATAAGCATGAGCCTCTCCCCCAGATTGCCTCACTAGCATTTAGCATGGCTGGGAGATAGTCTACCACAGAAAATCTACAGACAGTGTGTAATTGTTGTAGTGCCCCTGTGGCTGAATCAGAAAGGGTGACTGATAGTGATTTTCTGCTAGTGTTAGGACTTACTATTGGTGGTAGGCCTTTCAGAATCCCACTCACAGTCTCTGTCTGTCCTTGTGTGAGGGTACCATGTAACATCTGTTGTTGAATATTCTATATGATGCTCTATCCATATATAACATCAGACAGAGTACAGCACATATAGTGTGTGTGTGTGTGTGTGTGTGTGTGTGTGTGTGTGTGTGTGTGTGTATATATATATATATATATATATATATATATATATATATATAAACATATAGTATAGTATATTAGAACACCTGTATATGTTATATTTATTTTTTAGTATTATAGTTTTTTTTTTTTGCAACCTGTTATTCACTACAGCAACATACAAATTGCATATTTAAGTCTACCACAGCACATATTTCCTACAAAGTTTATACTTCCCATTATTTAATGTTACCTTTTTTTTACTTTGAGTCTTATTTTATTGTGTTTTCCTTACTTGCTGCACCATTGCTTAAGGTGTTGTCGGATTCCTGACTGGCAAAACTCAAACAGAAGATATTGTGTAATAATTTACAAAAAATCAGTTTAAAGGTCCTTAGAGGTTTCTAAATCAAATGTAATATTTTTATTTTCACATTTACCTTTCCTAAGCACTCAGGTGTTTATTTTAGCTTCTGGGAGTATAATGCCATAACCAACTCATGATCTATATGCTCAGTTGATTATAAAGCAATCTTGCCTTCTAGGAAGTTCACACCAGCTTGATTAACCTGAAAACAGCATCACAACTACAAAATTGTACAATCTACTGTTTACCTTTGCAAGTTTGGCACCAAGAGACACTCAATATAACATAAAGATGTCAAACAAGTCAAGACGCTTCCTTTAACTTGTTTTACTGATTTGGGGGATTCTATGAAAACTCCTTGCACACAGCTAAAAGCTGTTTAGTGTAAGATTAGATGAGTTAAATTATCAAATAGCAGTGTAGGATCTTATTAAACCTGTAGATACACTTTTACTTTCCTGTAACTTCTAAATGCTGCTGATAATACTCCAAAATGTTATAATAACAAATCCATCTGAAAACTTCTAAGGCTGCATGTGAAACTTTACAATTATTTCTTATTTCCATATAAACAGTTAAATCTTAAATTTTAGTGGAGGGGAATAGAAGAATGCATTCAGTTCTTCTAAACCTTCTAACTATATAAGTTCAGTCTTACAAATAAATACTTTAATATAGCATTGAAGTGGTGGCTGACATTAGCTAGGATGATATTATGACAAACCCTGTGGTTCAGAGAAAGGCTCAATGCTCAAGGTAATTGCCTAACAGAGGTAGGCCAATTATCATACTGGATAGAAAACGAGATCCTGTGACAGCTATGGCTGCATTTAGAACGTTTTCATTATCAGTTCATTAGTACTTCACTAAATTGCACACTAGCCAACACTAATGCTGTCATATCTGGTGGTGATAGTGTTCGCTTTAACAAACTATGCATTGTTCTGGCAAAGGCACTCCATACACACACACACACACACACACACACACACACACACACACACACACACACACACACACACACACACACACACACACACACACACACACACACACACAGATGCACATACAAACACACACACACACACACACACACACACACACACACACACACACACACACACACACACACACACATACACACACACACACACACACACACACACAGACACACACACACACACACACACACACACACACACACACACACACACACACACACACACACACACACACACACACACACACACACACACACACACACACACACACACACACACACACACACACACACACACACACACACACACACACACACACACACACACACACACACACACACACACACACACACACAATACGTACTTATATGCACACATATTCATGGAATTCCACTCATGTTCCTAGAGACCTGCATATACATGTCCGCACACGTGCACAAGTAACACCCTCCCATCACATCAGGTCTTACCTGCATCGTGAGAGCTCCCATAGGAGTCAATTGGTGACCACTGTGTTTTGACAGTGATAACTTTTCCCTGCAACATAGAAATTTTACACAGCAGTGTAATTTTCTGAATCTCCCTGACATATAAAGTAGGAGAAAACAGCATTTCTTAGAAGAGCACATGGCTAATTAACATTAACCACTCCCAAGCATTAGCCACTTTCAAGCATTAGCCACTCCCTGGCATTAGCCACTCTTTTTGCTGCATTATCATGCAGCTCTGCCCACCAGATCACCCTCTACACTGAGGTTTCCAGGAGGAGAAAAACCTCAGCATTACTGCAGTCTGGGAATCTGAAAGAATTACCACAATGGCCCTGGACACTCAGTTTATTTATTTTATTTATTTATCCTTTGTTGACCAAGTTAGTCCCACTAGGCTAGTAGACTATTTTCAGGGCAGACCAAAAGCGGTACTGATACTGCCAGGCCATCAATCTACAGAGAGGACAGGTCAGTAGAAAACTCTCATTCAGGAAAGTGTGACACCCTCTTTAGACCGTGATCAATGTATGCTACAAGCGACATAGAGCAAGAAAGTGATTACATGGGTGCTTATACTGGTGCATATTGAAGGTACAGGTACCACCTTCACCCTGAACTAGCTGTCTCAATGGCTGCAATCCAATGTATGTAAAGGGCCATCATGGAGGCAGATGCTAATATGACCACAGTATTTTCAGAGCTGATACAGATAATGCAGGGTGTGCATGATGAACTCCGGGAGTGCATTTCCCTTATATGTGACAATTCTGATAGACCATCACATACTGGTACAAGCCATGTCCTCCTAGGCTTGCATGCCACATGACAGATGTTCACACAGCTGATCCACCACTGCCTCCACAGATGGTGGTCATCACAGGTGTGGACAGCCAAGATCATCATCATGCAGTGCCAGCACTTCCAAAGCAACAGGTGTGGAGGCATCTGCAGAAAAAAGAGGACATGCCTATGGTCATACCAATCACAAAAGGGGCAAAATTGGTAAAAGAGAACTACAATAACTCAGCACATCTGCATCTAACCATACTTATACTATTACCCCTACAGGTCCTGTTAGAGGCAGCTCTCATGGGCAAGGGCATGCATAGGATGCCCAACCATCTAACATGTATACCCTGTACTTGTCCTTAGACTGAGCCTGCAAATACTGCTGAGGCTGTGTCCCAACAAATATATGCATGTACACACACACACACACACACACACACACACACACACACACACACACACACACACACACACACACACACACACACACACACCACTAACACTACTACAGCCCCTTAGATGCACACACAAACCACTAGTGCCAGTGCCTAATCACACAACATTCCTCAGTAACCCCCCTACAGCTCAAGTCTTTTACACTCTGCAGAAGAAAAATTTCTGTTTGTACTCCACTCACAAATTTCCCATTGAAAGACATTGAACATTTTTGCCCCAATCCCCCATCTGTGAAAATGATAATATTTGTGCCCTGCCCTTTCTACTTTGCTATTATGGTTACCTGTATTTGATGTACAGGTTGTGCAACCTATGCATGGGTAAGCACAATGTGGTGTTGGGTTTGCATATATCGCTCTTACTATAGTGTATGTGCTTTGCTATGGGCCCAAAACTTTGGGCAAGCTGCTGCCTCCTTTCCAGTGATGGGGTATACTGCACCCACCTCCATCTTGCATTTTCATCCCCTGCTGCTGGGATCCAACTGACATCTCATCTGGCTTAGCCTCCACTGACTGCTGAACTGGGAAATGTTCCTTCTGGAATTGTCATCCCTATTGGAACTGCCTCCTAAATATCATATTATATAACATTGGGTGGGCCAAAAAGATTTTAGCACATGTGCCAGGCTCATACTGCAAAGTACCACCTGATACATCAATGCAGTGAAAGCATGCTTTTTGCATACTAAACACATGATCTCTAATGGCTCTGGTTGGTGATCGAGCACAGTTACAACTCTGATCTTTCTCATTGTGTAGATTTCTGATGGGTGTTATCAGTCAGACCTTTATGGCATATCCACCATCCCCAATAAACTGACTCTGTGGAAGTTACTCATCACAAACTGTTAGTGAAGGTCACACATGTCATATATGGGAATAAAGGCAACTGCCTGAGTGGACAGCAGACACATTGTAGAGGATACTCTGTGTATAGCAGACCACCTGTTTATTGATGAAGTAATACCCTTTGCAGTTTGCATACCTTCATCCCTGGTTACCAGATGGTGACTTTATTTCAATTTGGGGGTAGTCTATTGTCCTTAGTACCTCAGGGTAATGGTGTTGTCTCTCTCTTCTGTGATATGTGGAAATCATATATGCCCCTGCCCAACATGTTGCAGCATGGCATTGATAAACGGATGCAGTATTCTTGAGATAGATGCTTGACATACCCCACTGTGCCTCCAGCTAGATGCTGAAAAGTCCATGTATCCAGTATACATAAAACCACTCATACCTTTGTATCCACTAAGATAGGTAATCATTGACTCTAGTAGTACTGAAGATGAAACTGTCACATGTCTACCAGGTTCTGTATGGTGTCCTGATCCACACAGTAATAATGTCTGTTCATAGGTAAGTTGTAGGCTAACTGCCCTTGTAGGTCATTTTTAAGCCTAGCTAATTTCTCCCAACTGTGAAAATCAAACCTGTACCTTGTGTATGTGATGTAAACACTTTAATTATTGTGACAACTCCCAATCATTGTGACACTTCCCAAGCCCTACTTAAGTTCATGAAATGTTAAGTGTGGTGGGAGTAAGGTAAGATTTTTATAGTTCCCACAAAAAAAAAAAAAAAAAAAAAAAAAACAAGACTAGCAAACAAACATTCATATTACACCTTGGAATAAAGGAGGGATAACATTATTGGACACTTCTACTGGATGATGCTTCTCATACAGTAAACTGGAATGAATTACAAACTATTATATTCAGCGGGAAAAATAACAGATTATGCACTTTACATAAACAATAAAATATGTGTATTTTAAGTATCTATATTCAGTACAAAGTGTATAATACTTGTGATCGGAACTACATAAAATACATTATTAAAAAGTAAAGATTTTATCTATAAATGCTTACAGATGTTACATTTCTGATGTGAAATATTGGATTAGTATAATTTTTCTTTTCAGTGCCAAAACGGTTTGTTAGAATGGTCTTGTAGAAATAAAATGTTTAAATAGAAGAAGGAGAATTTCATATGTTGGTGTTATTGTTTCTATGAGTTAAAGCTTAAATCAGCCCAGACTTTAATATAAGAATTTGATTTCAATAAAAATGAGATATACAGAGAATAAAAATGTTCATACAACAAAGTATATAATACTTATGATTTGAACTACATAAAATACATTTTTAAAAAGTAAATGGACCTGGTCCAGTAGGATTATCCCAGTAAACAAATGTAAAATAAATAAATAATAAATAAATAAATAAGGATTTTATCTATAAACACTTAGAGATGTTACATTTCTGATGTTAAATATTGGATTAATATATTTTTTTTTCAGTGCCGCAAAGGTTTGTTAGAATGGTCTAGCAGAAATAAAATGTTTAAATAGAAGGAGGAGAATTTCACATGTTGGTGTTATTGTTTCTGTGAGTTATAACTTAAATCAGCACAGACTTCAATATAAGAATTTGGTTTAAAAAATGAGATATACAGAGAATAAGAATTTTCATACAACAAAAGATTCAGATGATAGGAGCTTTACATCTGGGTAATTTACCTACAGTTGTAGAATCTTCTTCTTTCAGCTTTTCCTGGTTAGGGATCACCACAGTGGATCACCTCGTCCGTGGCGCTCAAGATTGGCAGTGGAGTTTTACAGTGTCAAGTTGCTAGCCCGGCACCCAACCTTCCACAGAAGGCACCTACAGTTGTAGAATATATATGTAAAATATCATTCAAAAAGAAGAATAGTAAACTAATGCCATAGTTTTATATGCAATATTGAATATGGGGAAGATTGAGATCAAAAAGTTTGGAAGTGTGTTTCCTAAAAAAAGAGTCTAGATTTTGGAAGCAGATAAAAATATTTTACTGCCAGAGGTAGAAACAATTAAATCTCTTTGGAGATACTTGGAGAATCATAAGTAGATTATTTTACACACCAAATTTTCAAAAAAAATAACAGAAGTGTCCAATGAACTATGTGGAGCTGTTATACGAGTTCTAAAGTTAATTGGAATCCTATATAATATGACTGCACTTTACTGAAAAAAAATATTGAAGGAATTCTAGATGAAAAATGCTACATTTTTGGCAAGCAATAAGGACAGATATCCTCATGAATAGAAGTGACAAAGTGATATTTAATACCCCCATAGAGGATTGTATTAGAAGAAATCAACCATCTGTTTTGGATTATCCTGTCAGTTGCAAGGAAAACATTCGGAAGAAGGTTGTTACATAATTTGTCACCCTCATTTACAGAATTCTTGATATTGTTGACATTAGTATACAAGAAAGAATTAGATACAATAAAATCTAGGTTTACCTCTAAAATAGTTAGCTTTAAATATTGGCTTAAGGCATTGAGTTTACAGGGAATTTTATGGGGGAGTGATATAAATTACACTCCATTCCTATGTAGATTATTAGTGAGATATTTGTTGTTATTAATGTATTAATATATTACAGAGAGATAACTGTTAATTGAGACACAAAATCTATATAGTGTACATAGTTAATAGTTTGATGTTTATCTAGACAGAATAAATGAATGTAAATAACAAATGAACAATGGTTGAAATACATACTAGTATGATGTTTTATGAGTGAAATTTTTATTTTTTATTTAGTCAGTTTGATGAGTTATCTTTACTTTGATAGTATGTAATTTCAGCCTATAAATAAAAAAAAAAAAATCAGAGAAAGATCTTATATTTAAAGATTACCTCATTACTTATTCTTAAGAAGATAATCAAATGTCTTAGTCAAATAGTAAAGTACACTCCAAGTGTAAAACACTACACACTTGTTTGAATATCACATTTGTTGATGGTTGTCATGACATGGAATAATCACCTTTCCACAAGGTGCAGAGACATTGAAACAGATTATAATACAATGGGGTGAGCAGGAGACAATATTCCCTGTTTTGGGGTGGAATGGGATGAGCAGGAGATAATATTCCCTATTTGTGAATGTCAATGGTTTTCCCATCTACACCTTTACCCAAGGTACAGAGACATTGAAACTGTCTATAATACAATGGGATGAGCAGGAGACAGTATCCCCTGTTTGTGGGTGTCAATGGCTTTCCCATCTACAAAAAAATATCAGAAGTAAAATGATTTTCTGATTCTATTTCAAATTTTTCTTGTTTGAAATAGTCTACTGAAATTAGCATTTGTGGAAATATTCTGGTACCTCTGCCATGTTATAATTCAGTCCCTGTACTATTCACATGGCAGATTATTACTTCTTTGCAACTCACTCCTGTTTTGGTATCCCCTGAAATAGAACACGTCCCCAGTCTGAGGCATTATAAACATATATATTTACTTGTATACTATTTGCTTTCAGTAATATATTGCCAAGATGTTTCCATCGGGCTGTATGTTGCCCACATACTCATAATGCAAACTTTCTGTGACAAAAATGCAGCCATATCCAGCTATCTTCAGTCACATAACTGGTTTAGACAAAGTACTTTTCTCACTTTAGAAAATCATTAACAATGATTATCCCACAGACAATACACAAAGCTGTTATTTAATGCCTTTGGTCTTAAGTCACAGGGACAGTACTGCTGCAAAATAATGTTTTACGTGTCAAGTAAAGAACTTGCATACAAATTAATGTTTTTCTGACTCACTGGACCTGTATTTGATCATTTTGAGTGGTTTTGTAAACTGATTAATTTTCCTGCACTTTCCTCAACCTGATTTCACTCTTTTATTTCCACTAATTTTCTTCTAGATATTTTTGTGTGTCATTTTTTCTCATTTTTAGATATTCTTTGGATGATTCTGAGTTTTGATGCAGAAAATGTCTGCCTCTCAAGGCATCTCGCTTTAAACTTCCATTTTTCAGATTTTTTTATTAAAAAAAGAAATTCATAGCAGATGAACACATGCACCCAGATGCAGTCTTTTTCTGATATACCTAGGTTGTGAACAACTATAATCAGGACTGGATCCAGCACATGATGACCTGGGCAGCTGCCTAGGGCCTGGTTCTGGTTGGGCCCCATAAACATAAAAAGTCATACTCTTGCCTTCTCCCCAATTTCCACTATGGCTGCTGTGTTTTGACATGTAATGTAAGACCTAGAAAGTTTCTTAAATTGTCTCAATTGTATAGCCAATGAGCCAATGGCAGATGATTTCTTAGAGCTTCACAGTCAATGCACACTTTCTGGAACTGAAGGAAGCAGTGTATTTTGTAATTTGGATAGCCAGTATCTAATACACCCAATATCTTTGCATTTGTGTGGGAAGGCATTTGTATTTGTAATTTGTTAGATGGCCAAGTAAAAGTGTGGGTAGCAGTAAGTCCTGAATTTAGACAGCTGATAACAAAGGCTGCTGATATTTGCATGAGAAGGCTTTTCAGAAGCTTGGTAACTGAGTATGTATTTATTTATTGACATTTGATTAACAGGGAAATCTGACTGGATAGGAGCCCATTTTCAGTAGATGTCCAGGGGGAAAAAGCTCCAAAGTATTACAAAACATTTTAAAAACAATAATTTTACAATCTTCAAAAATAATACAAAAAAATCTACAGCTTTATTAATTATGCCAACTTAGACATAATATGAAAAGATTGGTTAAGAGTAGATATAAGTTATATGACAATGATTTAATGTTTTGAGAAAGTTTAGTCAATTTATAGAGAAATTAAATGTCAGTTAGTATAATACAGACAGGAATTGCAATACGAAGTGAGAGAAAATCAGGCTTATGGTACATTTAGACACAAAGCCAGGGGAGAGAAATTAAATGTCAGTTTGTATAATACAGACAGGAATTGCAATACGAAGTGAGAGAAAATCAGGCTTATGGTACATTTAGACACAAAGCCAGGGGAGAGAAATTGATAGAAGTAAGGAAGTGATTGAAGAAGGGAGAGTAAGGAGGTGTAAGGAATAATAGGAACTTGTTCACATTTAGGGATATGGTTTATCCTGGGGTTGAGCAAGAACAGAGACAGATTCTAGCTAAGAAGCCTTTCAGGTGGTTTTGAAGGATAGGAGGGAAGATAGTGACCTGATGGATGCAGGTAAGGAGTTCCAGGCCTTAGCAACATTGCGAGAGTACAGACAATGCCCAGCAAATTTGATAGGCTTGTGGACAGACGGGAGTTTTTGGTCATTGGATCATAATGACCAACTGGAAACATAGCTGCATAGAATGTCATTTAGTGCTTGACAAGCAGCTGAATTCTAGATAATTTTAAAGGTGATAAGCTGTATATGTGTCAGTTGATGGTGTAGTTCTAACAACTTTAGGCTTTTTAATGCTATACAGTGGTGGGTTCTAAAAGGGGTATTTGTTGCAAATTTAGCATGTTAGTTATAGCATTGTTCAGGTTTTGATTTTTGTGATCCTTGGAGGTTAGTAAGGATGGAAGCATCATAAAAAAGTGTTGGAAGGAGATAAGTAGTAGCAAGTGCAGTTTTAGCTGAGAAAGACTGTGGCTCTGTAAAGAGCTTTTAGTTTTTGATAAGTATCTCTTACTCAAATCTGTATATGCAGGTCAAATTTAAGATTATCATCTACTACCATCCCTATAATTTGCTAAGAGAAGTGACCTCAGTGGTTGTATTATCAAAAGAACGAAGTATACATTTTGTTTTTTCAATAGAGAGGGATTTGGGAAAAAAAGAAGTAATAGTCTGTTTTTTGGGGGGTGAGAGTTGAGCATGAGTTGTGAGTTAGAAAGTCATGTTTCAGTGACCACTAAAGCATCCTGAGTAATTTTCTGGAGGTGTGCCATGTTTTCAGATGTGCAAATGAGTGTGGCGTCACCTGAGTACTATATTAATGAGGCCTGTTGTGTGGATATGTTGAGGGTGCTGGTGAAAATGTTGAATAGGAGTAGACCAAGGATAGAGACTTATGCTACACTGGTGGTGACTGGGAGGTACTGAGAAAAGGTGAAGTGCCATTTTACTGATTGATACTTACTAGGCAGGTTGCTTTTGAATCACAGAAATGTGGACTGAGAGAGATCTAATGAGGACATTTGAAGTAAATGTTTGCTGTGACAAACTGTGTTCAAGGCTTTGGACAAGTCTTGAAAAAAGCAGACTAGTTTGCCATTATATATATAGAATCTATAAATGTTAGAAGTGCAGTGTTAGTACTATAGGAAGAACATAAACCATGTTGTGTGGGGGATAGGAGTTCTTCCTGCAGGAGATAGTTTAGAAATTGTTTTTGAAAACATTTTACAAGTATTTTGGATGGGGGGGGGGTATAAGATTGCTATAGGTCTAAAGTTAGTAATCTGTTGACTTTCCTCCTCTGTGCAGAAGGTTAATGTGTGACTTTTTCTAGATAGAAGGAATGTGGGATTCCTGAATTTCCCTATTTATAAGGATAGAGTTAGGGTAAGCAATGCTATTAACTACTGTTCTAAGGTACTCACTTGGAAGGTCATCAGCTGATGTGGAGCATGGTTTGAGTTTGTTTAAGCATCGTTTTATATAGGATGTGGGCACAAGTCTGAAGGTGAAAGTGGATATGGTGATACATGGCTGTTGGGCATGGTTTGGATTAGCTGTTGTGGGAGCCTTGGTTAGAGATGCCATACTATGTACGAAATAAGAGTTGAATTGTATTGCAATTTTGAGTGGCAAGTTATTGGCAGAGGGGTTAGAGTTGAATTTTTGGCTGGGATGTGAGATTTCTTTAATGGCTGTCAAAAATGTTTTAGGTTGGTATTTACTACTATTCTGAAAATTATTATAGTATAGTTTTTATCTTTATTTATTCATTTTGTAGTATGATTGCAAAGCATTCTGACGTTTTCAGGATATTGTGGTGTTTTATATTTTTGCCATTCATTCCATGCTTTTTTCCTCTATCCTGCATTAAATTCTACTCTTTTTGGATAGCCAAATTGCATTACTTGTTGTCCCTTCCTTCTAGTATGTGTAAGGCTATTTAGGATAATCAGGAGAGTTGTAATGAATTTATTTACAGCACCATCTAAGTAGAGGATTTCTAAGTTCCAATTACTAGATGATATGGTAGTAATGAACATTTTTTGGGTTAAACTTGGAAATGTTGTGTGTTGTTTTATTACCATGCTGTTTAACTGGATGTGTGAGATATCTGGTTTTATAGATTGGGAGATGATCACTGAGAAGATCTGACAGTGTACCCATGGTGGTGTATTTGTTTCGGTCTGATACTAGGACCCAGTCTAATAAAGAATTTGATATCGTTCTGTAATGTCTGGAGATATTAATTAGTTCTGTGAAACCATATCAATGCATGCTAGATGCAGGGAAGTTACAGGTTATGTCCAACCAATTGACATTTACATCACCTAGTAGCATTTTTTTTTTGGAATTGTTATGGATATCCAGTGAACAATATCTTCCAGTATAGCTGTATTTTCACCAGGAGGGGTGTGATGGACAGTAATACATGTTTATTTATAATTGTTTATTTTCAGGAAAGTAGAAGGAAGCTCTGCTGCTCTGAATTTTGGTATCAGTTTGGTGTAAGAGGAAATGTTGTTGTTTGGAAATATTAAAACAATACCACCATCTTTCCTCTTCATATGGTCATTACAGATGATATTATACCCAGGAGGTAATTTCAGAGTCATTTATGGTGGTTTAAGTCAAGTTTCTGCTACAGTGAGAATATCAGGCTTATGTTGTATAAGCCAGGCATGTCGTTTAGCAGTTTTATCTGTTATACTTCTAACATTTATAGCAACAAAGGTTAGATTACCAGGATTGGGTGCTGACCATTCTGGGGTTAATGTAGTGGGTGGAAAAGAATTGTCTTGATGTTTATTGTGATAGGTAGGGCCTGAATTAAGGCAAATGTAACCTTCTAGAAGTATTTTAGTTTTGAGGGAATTATTGATACTTGTTTTTAGGGAATATTTTTCCACTTAATTTTGTTTTGGTTTGAGTTGAAATGGAGTTAATCAGTCTATATTTGGAGTCAAGGTGCAGGGCATCACTACATAGGTTTTGTGTGATGTGGATGTGCAGAGTGGAGGAAGGAAGTATGAATAGGTTGTTTATGACTCTGTTGGAGATATTTTGAGAGCTTTATAGCATCATGGTAGGATAAGAGATGACCTAGAAGGAGAAGAAAAATAGACAATGAGCTGAGGGTAGCATGCGTGAGTAAAGGGATCTGTATTTTATTGATGGCAGGTAGTTGGGAAATATGGATTACGAAGGAACAAAAAGTTGCAGTGCAATAGGATATTTAGTGGTGGTGGAGTGTGAAAGCTTGCAGAAGTTAGGCAGGAATGAAGTATGTTCTATGAAGGAGGAGAGTTAGGTTGTCCTAGTATCTTCTCTGGAATGTTAGGAATAGAGGGGTTTAAAGGCTAGAGTATAATAATGTAGTTAAAATAGGAAAATGTGAGGGTTTATATGGGAAATGTAGAAGATGCAATGCAGAATAAAAAGGTACTGTTAGGAAAGGATGTGAACGGGAATGGATATAGTGCAATGCAGTATGGGATGGAGAAAGCCAGTCAGGAATGGTGCTAAAAGATTAAATGAAAGTCAGGGATTAAGTAAAAAGCAAACAAAAAAGAAGAAGGAGGGTTTGTATGATAGCAGTAAGGTTGTTTGGAGAAAGTTAAGTAATAAGAGTCACAAGTGAAATGTGTATGTGGGAAGTTTAATGGTGGGGTAAGAGGGGGTAGATGGGAAGTGTGAGTAGGGTAGGGGAGTGAAGCCAAGCAAAGTGGACTTTCACCCTCAAGTCAAGTTATAACAGAGAGTAATCAGTTTATAGCCAGTATAAAATAATTAACAGAAAAGAACAAAGTAGAACAACTTTTCTTTCACCTCCTGAATGCAGAAACCTGACAGCTAGGGAGACTAAGTAACTGGCTTATACGGTACAGTGTAATATACATGGTCAAGAGAAAAGACAGCCGGCTACTTAGTAAGTGGTCTTTAGAGAGCAAGGACTACTGCATTGGAAGATGGGAATGGTACAACAACCTTCCAACACAAGGAAGGCATGTATTTGACTAGCTGAGGTTAATAAACATAAATGTTCTTCATGTTAAATTTGCTTACATTGTACAATGACAACATTCTCAGTGCATACATTTGGGAGATGAGCCTTGTGGCAGAGCTCTTGAAGTACTGGGGTCAGAAGTAGTGATCACAGGCTCTGAAAGGAAAAGAGAGAAAGAGAAAAACTTTAGTGGCAATAAAGTTAATACTTATTATAAAAGAAGAGATGAAGGAAGGGCCACAGTGAGTCAGAGCAAGAGAATATGGGTAAAGTATAAGATCAGAAAGATAGTAAGAACATTTATTAATTTAAACTCAAAGTAGGTTAGCTGGAGGTATACTAGGTTCATAGGTTCATAGGTTCATACTAGGCTATCTGCCCTGGGGCAATTATAAGCCTAGCCCGATTTTCGCCACCCCTTGATTTGAGTATACTGTGCCCTTTTTAAGGTTTAGTTTACTGTGCCTCTGTCTAATAGTGACACGGGAGTAATCCCTGGGACAAACCTACGATCCCCCATCCACCTATCGAGATTCTTCTTGAAGAGATTCAGTGAGGTGCTCTGCCTCACATGAACTGGAATTCTATTCCAGAGTGAAGGGAGCCTCTGGGTTATGAACCTATCCCTCCAGCAAGTTCTATTTATTTCTGTGCTGAGGTTCAAGTCCCTTGAGCATGTGGCTCTAAGGGATTTAGATTTACTGAGGTGGAGCATGTCCATTAATTCTGGATTTGATATAGCTTTGTATGTCAGGCATAGAATCTGTTTGAGACCCTTGATCCTCTTGGTGAGATACTTTTGGGGTCTTTCTAATTGCTGCAGGTGTCAGGTAAGGTACATCCCAAAAGGGGCACTGTATTCTATGATGGGCCTGATGAGGGATGAATAAAACCTCTCTTGATCTAGATGTGAAACCCTTCGTGATGAGGTGGGCTATGTAGAAGGTCTTTCTAACCACTTTGGCAATGTGGTTTTCAAAGGAGAGATTGCTATCAACTTGGGTCCCCAGGTCCCTAATAACTTTCTCTGTACTTAATGGGTTTCCGCCTATATGGTAATTTGTGGGCACATTGTTTTTGCCAAAGGGTATTACTATAAATTTTTTGCCATTTAGCTTTAAACCATGGTGCTGGCACCAGTTATCTGTCTCTGTGAGACCTTTTTGAAGGATGTTTGTGTCAGCTGGAGAGTTGATTATGGCTTGGTGAGCCATAGTCCTCCCATGTTTGCCTGTACCTCGGAAAAATATATACCGAACAAGAGTGGTCCCAGGACAGAACCCTGTGGGATGCCACTTGTGACGGACATGGCTCCAACAACTCTCACTCTGTAGGTTCTGTCTTTGAGCCAGTTACCCATCTTGTGACATAGGGGTTTATATTTAAGCTGGATAGCTTATCTATGATGCCCGAGTGGGGTATTGTGTCAAATGCCTTTGCAAGGTCCAGATAGGCTGTGTGGACTACCTTCCCTTCATCTATGGCTTTGGTGACTGTTTCGAAGAAGTCAACCAGGTTCAAAAGGCAGGATCTGCCCTTGACAAAGCCGAACTGGGTAGGATCTAGTGTCTGTAGGTCCCCAATGTCTTTGTTTATGAGCTGCATGATGATCCTCTCCATAGCCTTGCAGACTAAGCTAGTCAGGCTTATGGGGCGATAGTTTCCAGGGTCCGTAGAGGCTCCACCTTTGTGGAGTGGGACCACTGTTGCTGTACGCCATTCTGTGGGCACATATCCTGTAGTGAGGCTGAGATTGTATAGCTGTTTTATTTGAGGGATTAGTTCCTCTTGGAGTTCATGTAGGACGCAACCTGGTCCCATGGAAGCAGTGTTTTTTGCTTTGGAGAGGGCAGCCTTCACCTGAGCATCAGAGATGTTTGGGAGGCAGCCCTCTGCTGGGATAGATACTTGCTCTTTTGGGGGAGACGTTTGCACTGAACCTGTCTGCCAGGATATTGGTGATGTCTGTGGGTTCAGTGTATTTTTTGTCGTTTAGAATCAACTCAGAACAAGTCTGGGAGTTGCATCCCAGGTTTCTAACATAACTGAAAAAATCCTTATGATTGTCTTTGGTGTCCTGTGCAATTTTAAGCTGGCCTTGGAGGATTTTATGAGGGATCGTAATTTTTGCTAGTACTGATCAGAGATGCCTTCTTTTGCTCTGTCATGTAGTAGCTTCCTCCTTCTGTTGTACAGTTTATTTATGGCAGGGGTCCACCAGACTGGACACCTGCCTTTGGATGATTGGGTCTTGGTTTTGTTTGGGATAGCATGATCCATGCATTCCTGGAGATATCCATAGAATGCGTTTATATAGGATTCTGCAGTTTGGGAGTTTCCACTGGCCCTGGGGAAGGATTCCATCGGTTTTCAGAAGTGAGAAGTTCGCTTTGAGAAGTTTTTCACTGTGGTTTTCTGGGCTGGGGATGTGGACATCCAGTGAAATTAATTTATGGTCTGATCTTACCAACGAGGGATATACTTCTGGTGTGGAGCATAGAGTCCCCATGTTGGTAATGATCAGGTCTAGTATGTTGTCCCTCTTGTGGGAGTGGTGACTAGTTGTTCCATAGCATTTGAGTTTATAATTTCCAGGAACCTTTGGGCTAAGGTGCTGGGGCTTGAGTAGTGCTCCCAGTCAATGTTTGGGTAGTTGAAATCGCCCAATATAATGGTGTTCGGAGAGATCTTCTTGTTCTCCAATGTTTTCAGGAAAGCCGAGTGGGATTCCTGACTTTGAGAGGGTGGTCTGTAGGATGCTATAAACTGAAAAGCAGTCTTGCCCACTGTTAGTTGCACATGGATGGTCTCCGATACTGCAATGCCACTAACCTGGAGGTGTGGATATCCTTGATAAATATGGAAACTCCCCCTCCTTTTGTGGTTCGGTCCGGGTTTTGAAGCCGAAAAGCATGATATGAGGTATAGCCTGGTAGTGCTGGGGTACTCTCTGGAGCCTTGAACCAGGTTTCTGTCACTGCACAGATATCGATGTTCTCCATACTGAGGAGAGCTTTGAGTGCGTGCATCTTGAGGTTAAGACTTCTGGCATTTAGCAGCATTACCCTTAGTTTCTTGTTCCTTGTGCTGTCTATGGGGGTGGGTTTGACTTTTGAGCCTTGCCTATAAAGAGCCTTTGCCAATATCCAGTGGTGACAGGTGCAAGCCGTCCCTAGTGCTTGTCGAGCATGTCATCCCAGGCTGACAGACACTGGATCCCCTTTGAATGACACCAAAATTTTAGCCAATTGTTAAAATCGATCATTTTGTCTTTGTACTGTGGCATCATTCTAGGTGAGGGTAAGATGCTGCTCAAGGTCAGAGTCATACCAGCCTGGGCTACATGATCAGAGAGCTCCTCTATGTCTCTTTTCATGTAGTCCAGTCTCAGGTCATTCACACCAGCATGTACAATGACTGAGTCATATTTGTATTTGCTTTGGAGTGACCTGAGTGCTTGCGTTATGTGGCAGATCCTAGCACCCGACAGGCAGCTTACCGTGACCTTCTCTTTATTCAGCCTGGTGAGCGGGACATCAGTGTGTCTGACAATAGAGTCACCTATTACAAGAGCATCAGGTGTGTTCTTCAGCCTTAAGGGCTGTGGCTGCTTGGCACACTGACTTTGTGGGTTATGTGTTGTGCGTGTTTTGTTTTGAGGCTTGGATGTCTGCCTTGGAGGTCTCTGTTGCTTAGGTAGATTTTTATTTAGAGCCTCCGAGTATGTTTTTGTGTATTTATGTGTTTGGTTCGCTGATGTGGTGGGACTATGTGATACTGGAATTGTGTTGTGTGAGGTTACCTTTTCCTCCTGACTGGTTACACCAGTTTTGAGATGAAAGAGCTCAGCCTCCAGTTTGGCTAAATAGTTGCATCTCTCACATATATTTGAACCTGTTTGGAGGAGGAGAGGGTTGTCCGTGTACATGAGACAGTTGTAACATTGCCTCAAAATTCCCAGATTCACCAGCTGGACTGGAGAGGAAACCATTGACTGACCTTTGGACATGCTAGAGTAATATAGGGAAACTGAATTTAAGACGAACCAATAGAGGACAGGGTAATCGTAGAGAGTATAAGAGTAAGTAGTGCTTATGGTTTAATAGTGCTAACTTGTAGGATTACTTAATTGGACCAGTGAAGGGCCTTAGAATGAGAATATGGTGTTTAAATTTAGAGATAAAGCAGTTCTAAGGGAAAAAGTGAAGAGCAGACTTTGTGGAGCCAGGAATAGTTTAAACCCAATAAGGCAGCACTTCCCGCTGTTGCACTATGCTCAAAAACGTGCAAAACCATGCAAAAGAAGGTTTTAAGAGAGGAAGATGAAGGAGTTTTGGAATTGACCCAAAATGGCCAATAAAACTACAGTTTCAAGTCAGTAACCACTCCAACAGGGGCATGCAGGCTGCTCAATGTTTTTCACTGGCACTGATCAACAGAGAGACTTCCCTTTAGCCCAAGCAAAAAATGGCCTCACAGAAACTTACAAACAGTTCAAGAACAGCAAGCCTGTAACTGAACTTTTTTAAATCTCAGAAAAGTGGGAAAAAAGCAAGATTTTTTGGGGGGGTTTTTTGTTTTTTTCAGAGATAGCAGAGGTTCACAAGTTTCAACAAGTTATAACAGTGCAGTAAATGACCCCACACAAGAGTGCTAGGCCAATGACAGATAAAATGCAGGTTTTGAGAAAAAAACGATTTTAAAAATAAGTGCAAACAGGAAATTCAGTAAACAGCTCTAGGTTGTGCTCTAAATACAGTTACTAATGCAGAAATCAAGTTTAATAAGCCAGAAAATGCTCAAAATAGGCGACTATGCAGAAAAACTTAACAAATAAACAGAGGGAAATACTTAAAATCTCAAAAGTGGCTCCTTTCTTCTCTCAGCATTTTCTCCTCTTGGTGGGTGCTTCACCAACAGCCAACAAGCCTGAAAAGATGCCAAAACCACGAGACAACCAGGTTTTAAGAGAGGAAGATGAAAGAGTTTTGGAATTGACCCAAAATGGCCAATAAAACTACAGTTTCAAGTCAGTAACCACTCCCACAGGGGCAGGCAGGCTGCTCAATGTTTTTCACTGCCACTGATCAACAGAGAGACTTCCCTTTAGCCCAAGCAAAAAATGGCCTCACAGAAACTTACAAACAGTTCAAGAACAGCAAACCTGTAACTGAACTTTTTTAAATCTCAGAAAAGTGGGAAAAAAGCAAGATTTGATTTTTTTGTTTTTTTGTTTTTTTCAGAGATAGCAGAGGTTTACAAGTATCAACAAGTTATAACAGTGCAGTAAATGACCCCACACAAGAGTGCTAGGCCAAAGACAAATAAAATGCAAGTTTTGAGAAAAAAACGATTTTAAAAATAAGTGCAAACAGGAAATTCAGTAAACAGCTCTAGATTGTGCTCTAAATACAGTTACTAATGCAGAAATCAATCAATAATGGAGAACTACAGTAATACAGTGTATATAGAGTGCTGTTTAAAGCAAGTTATCATAGCATAACATTACACTGATGGGCACAATATAAAACCTCCACTAAATAAGCATTCATAGGATTAACCAGTACATCAAAAGAGTATTATGCATACAAAAACAACTTCAGCTGACATTACATACTTGTTAAAGAGCACAGGCTAAACATACATACCTAATGCTTATTTGATTTAAATTAAATTGATGCAAATACAACACACTTCCAAGGTCATTCTACAGGGCCTTAGAACACATCAAAATGTAATAACATATATTACATACCTGCACTGTGAAGAAAGATGGTGACTGAGCAGAAGAAAAGACAACAGCAAGGGGATATTTAGCGATATATTCTAGAACAGTGACCCTCCCACCCTCAGGATATAACAGAGAGCAATCAGTTTATCAATTAATAGAAAGACATAAAGTAAAACAGGTTTTCTTTCATTTCCTGAATGCAGAAACCTGGAAGCTAGGGAGGCTAAGTAACTGGCTTTACAGTGTGATCTACAAGTCAAGACAAAGGACAGTGGCCAACTTAGTAAGGGGTCCTTACATTGCAAGGACTACTACTTTGGAAGGGGGGTGGGATATTACAGCCATTTTCCAGCTCAGAACAAGCACATATTTTACTGGTTGAAATTAATACACAGTAAGGTTTTTCATGTTAAATTTGCCTATATTGTACAATTACAAAATTCAAAGTAAAAACATTTCAGAGTTGCATTTTCTGGCAGAGCTATTACAGTACTGCAGTCAGATGTAGGAACCACAGGTTATTGTATAATGATAAATATCTCAGTGAAAGTTCTTGCCGTATTGGGATTAGATGTAGTAACCACAGGCTACTGTACAATGACAAACTTTTCAGTGAAAACATTTGGGAGTTGGGCCTTGTGTTAGAGCTCTTGCAGTATCAGGGTTGGATGTAGTAACCACTGTCTCTGTTCTGTGAACAAAGATGATGACTGATGTGTGTGTGTGTGTGTGTGTGTGTGTGTGTGTGTGTGTGTGTGTGTGTGTGTGTGTGTGTGTGTTATGCTTTCTCTGATTACAGGTCTGAACCAAGCCTCTTAGTCAAACCCAGACCTCCTCAGATGAACTGAGATTTGCAGTAATTAGTAATGATAGTCATTAGAGTTTAATAATTATCATTCAGAAATTACTCATGCCATGTGTGTGTGTGTGTGTGTGTGTGTGTGTGTGTGTGTGTGTGTGTGTGTGTGTGTGTTTTTAAAAGTAAAGAGAACTGTCTGGTCAACTGACTTGCTCAGAGTCACGCAATAGGCAAACAGAGATAGAAAGAATCAACCACCAAACCCTTGCTTACAGAAGATAGCTTATTAAGAGCTAAGAGCCATAGTCCTCTGCATCAACTGCCAGATCTTCATTAACTTCTTTTCTGTTAAATCACTCAGGGCTATAGTCAGTCAGTAATGATAGTCATTAGACCTCTGTAGTTCATTTTATTCAGAAAATGCATGTCCATGCAAAACATTTCATTGTTCTGTTAACTTTTTAAGTGAACTAGAATTTATCATATATTTAAGGCTGTAAGCTGTCAATAAACTGCTTCCTGTAGCCAAAAGTACAAGGTTAGAATTTTTTTATTTTCATTTGCCTACTGTATGATTTTGAGCAAGTCACTCAAACAGTGCTTCTGTGTTGCCTCTAAAATGGGACACTTTCTCCAGTTGGTATCCTTAATAGATAGGTAAAAGAAAAAAAATCTGCCCCTTTTTGGGCCCTTGTTCATCCATTATTTTTTTGCTTTGTCTAGAATTTTTCAGCAAAGAAGTTGAGAAGTATTTTGATCTGTCCTTGTAAAATGTGTGGCTTTCCTGCAAATTGTCATGGATTGCTTTCACTAAATAATGACAGGTATGTGAGTTTCTGAATTTGTATCCTTCAGAAAATGCTTTCTAATGCAAAGTGTGTTAATTCTAGCAACTTTCTAAGTATATATGAGAAATGACCCAAAAGCCAAACTCCAAACCAAACCAAATAGTAAAAATAACATAGTGAACCACCATCAAAGGAACAACTTTAATGGTTAAGCACTTTGTTCAATTAAGAATGTCATTAGAACAGCTACAAGTACACACCCATAAATACTCCTCATAAAAAGCAAATGTTTCAAAGTAACCAATGAATGAGCAACACATGCAGAATTTAAAAGTTGAAATAAAATAGAATTAAATTATGTAAAAATTAGTTTTATAAGAACAGTAAAACTTTAAATGTATTTTGAGACTGATAATTAAACATATTAATTTACACCATAGAATTTTAATTTTAATAAAGAGTTAATAGAACAGGAATCAATGAGCCCATGGTGGTTAGTGGCATATATGACAAATATTTAAAATCTGTTCCTAATATATAGGTCTTTATCTCTCTGATCCGACAGCTAAGAATTTGGAAGGGCATTGAATTCTGCAGTGTACTATATGGTTCTATCAGCAGAGAGCTGAAATACATGCTTTGGCCATTAGTTATGCAGTTGTTTTTCATTTTATTGCAAGCAAACATTTCAATGTAGATGGTTCTACAAGGAGCTGTAACTGATGTTCAAGTGTGTGTGTGTGTGTGTGTGTGTGTGTGTGTGTGTGTGTGTGTGTGTTTAAATACCTGCTTCCTGCATCCTAGAGTAGTTATGATATTAAGGAAGGAATCAGTTGTAGTGAACATGGGGCATAATTGAATGAATAATATTCTTTGGGTATGAACCTTGGTTTCCTTATTTTGTTGACAGTGTGTTTATTTTTCAGCTCTGAATAAACTGGCATCTGGTAGTTTAATATTAAAATATTAACTATGAAAGCATTTTTAATTTAAGTTTATTTTGCAGGTGCACAGGTATGAAATGCACTGTGTTGGGCTACAACAGTTTTTATTTTCTGGTACTTCATTCAGATGAGTAAGGCTATAAGCTGTTAAGAGCTGCTTCCTGTAGTGCAGAGTTTAATTCCTTCAGCTGTACTTTGTCTGTTGTGTGGCTCTGACCATGTTACTTCACCAGACAGTATTCCTGCAATGCCCCAGAAAAATAACAATTGTATTCAGTAGGCTGTTTCAAGCTATCAAATTTGTTACATACTTGCCTTTTGAATTCCTGCACCCTTCACATAGTTGCTATTTAGTGCCAACTTCACTCCCCCTCACCCCCTAAATGGCCCATCTCAATACCGGAACATTGCCAAATTCCAGTAATAACGGCCAGACAGGTAAAAAACGCACTCTCCAAAGCTGAGAATACAGCATCCATGGGGCCAGATGTCATCCCGGGCTGTGTACTACATGAACTACAATATGAACTGGCACCTCACCTAAGTGTCATGTTTAATCATAGCCTCACCTCAGGTTTCATGCCCACTGAGTGGCTCAGAGCTGCAGTTATCCCACTCCACAAGGGGAGATCCACCTTGGATCCCGGAAACTTCCATCCCATCAATCTGACGAGCCTTATCTGCAAGGCCATGGAGCATATTATCATGGTACTTATAAACAAAGACATTGGCAACCTTCAAACACTGGACCCCACCCAGTTTGCATTCATGAAGGGCCGATCTTGTTTTCTGAACCTAATTGACTTCTTCGAATCAGTCTCCAGAGCCATGGACAAGAATAAGGTGGTTCACACAGCCTATCTAGACCTTGCCAAGGCCTTTGACACTATCCCCCACTCTGGAATCATAGATAAACTTACTAAGCTGGGCATTAATCCCTACGTCACCCAATGGGTTGCTAACTGGCTTACTGATCGAACCCACACTGTAAAAGTAGCTGACTCCAAATCCAGCTCCAGACAAGTGACAAGTGGAGTACCTCAGGGTTCAGTCCTGGGACCTCTCTTGTTTGGCATCTACTTCTCTGAATTAGAGGCCAACACTAAGGGACTCTGGCTAACAAAGTTCGCAGATATCTACAAACTGGGAGCCATTATTGAATCCCCAAATGATGTGGATACTCTGCAAAAGGGCCTTACAGAAACAGATGCTTGGTGCCAAAGCTATGGACTCAAGCTCAATGCCAAGAAATGTATAGTTATCCCCTCTGGGAAAAAACATGTACCCGTGAATTACCATATAGGTGGCAGTACACTAAACACTGAAAATGTGATAAGAGACTTAGGGACACAGGTGGACAGTGGTCTCACCTTTGATAACCACATCACCACAACAGTCAGGAAATCCTTCTATGTGACACACCTCATCACTAAGGGCTTTTCATCCAGAAAAAGGAGGTCATTGTCCCACTGTACTCATCCCTCATTAGCCCATTATAGAATACAACGCCCCATTTGGTATGTACCTCTCAAGACATCTGCAACAACTGGAAATGCCACAGAAATACCTCACTAAAAGAATCACAGGCCTAAAGCAGATGCCCTACGCTGACCACCTTAAAAAAACTCCAGCTATACTCTGTTGCATATTGTCTACTCAGAGGCGATCTCTGCTTAACATACAAGGCCATGTCAAACCCAGAGGTATTGGACATGCTACACTTAAAGAAATCCCAATCCCTCAGAGCCACATGCTCCAGGGATCTAAACCTTGCCATCACAATAAACAAAACATGCTGGAAGGATAGGTTCCTGACCCAGAGACTCCCCAGACTCTGGAACAGATTGCCCATACATGTCAAGCAGAGTGCCTCTTTGGCCGTCTTCAAAAGGAACCTTGACGATTGGATGGGAGAAAGGAAATTCACCCTGGAGATCACGTCAGTCACCCTGCTAGACAGGGGTCCAGGGAAGTAAATAGTATAGGAAGGAATAGCCAGGGAATTGTTATGGCTAGGCTTGTATAGGCCCTAGAGCTGATAGCCTAGTACCAACCTATGAACCTAGTGCATTATTATATGCATTTTGATAATGAATCCTAGCATGTATCTTGATGTTTCATGAATTATTAGATGCATTTATAATAACTGTGAGTTTGAAAGTAAGAGAAGTTTACTATTGCTCATGTTCAGTCTGTTTTCAATGCAATAATGTTTTGTTTTGTTGTCAAATGACTGTTATTGCTTCTGCTGTAAAATCTTTAATAAAAATTTTAAAGCAAATCCAAATCTTGATTATCGTAAAAAGTAAAGAAGAAAACAGCATGTGAACTGACGATTTCAAACTGTGTGTCCATAACAATATCCTATTACTGATGTGAGGTGAGGGCCCCAAGTCCTTTACTCAGCTTAGGGCCCAGTTTGACAATGATCTATCTCTGCCTATAATTTCACACCTGCATATGTAGAGGTAGACTCTAAGATTTACATATTTTATACAAAAAACGTCCAGTCTCATCCCATCTGACTTCACCTTCTCTCTCCTGCCAAACTTTCCCTTTACTGTTTCATTTCTTTCTACCTGCATATCCCTGTCTCTGCCCCCCATTCTCACCACATGTAATTTTTAAACCTCACTTTCCTAAGAAAGATGTTACCTTTGCCACCATTTCCCCTATGCTACTCTCACTCCTTTGTTTCCTACTCACAGTCTATCACCTCATTAGACTATTTGACCTGTGATCTTCCTCCCAGTGTTTGCCACATGACATTGTACAACCATTTATTTTGTATACTTTAACAATTCTTCTGAACAGTTGTAAATTTTCCACTGCAAAGCTAAAGGATTCTGCTCGAAATCACCTTTTCTATCTCCTTGCAATTGTAGCATTCAGTATCAGTGATAATGTTAACAGCACTATTTTGCCTCATTCTATCCAAATTAGCTCACTCCCCTTTTCTATATGAGTAACTGCAACACAGTTCCCCACATCTGAAGTACTCAGTCCTAGACACAATGTAAAAAAACAGCTCAAAACAAGTGATTTTGCAAGTTGAAAGAACTCCTGCACCCTCCAAATAAGATGCAAGTCCTTCCTCACCCCCAAATTTATATAGGGTCTGTATCACAACATTGAACCAACAAAAGTTTGATCATTGTAATATCGAACCCTAAAGTCTGAAACCCAACAAAACCGAAAACACAGAACAGCGATTTTTTTCCCCAGGGAAAATAATCACTGTTCCATGACAAAAAAATGAACCTTAAACTAAAGTGGGGGGGCTTCACCCCCCACACCCCTGACATGGGAGGCTGTGCCCCCCACACCCCACTTAAATATACCAACTCCAAGATCGCACCACAGTGGAGGAAATAGCAAAGCCCAGAAAACGGCCTACCGATTTTTTTCCCTGGAAAAAAAGTCGATGTGCCGAAGCTTCGCTATTTTCAACTTTCAGACTTTAGGGTTCGATATTACAATGTTCGAACTTGCTTTAGTTTGACATTGTAACATAGACCCATTTATATATACCAGCCCCAATCTTATACATCACTAGAGAAGACAGACATCTCAAAAACAGTATACAGTTGTCTTTTGCCATCTCTTGTTTAACTCTAATATGACTGAACAAGTGATTTCCAAAATTTCATCTCTCAAGAACAAACAGGAAAGCATCACTCCACCATCCTTCTCCTGAAGAATTCCTGTGAGTACTAAAAGTCTTCCCCCACCTTCTCTGTCATTTTCCGTTGTTACTCAGTTTACATGCAGCTTCAAACCTTGTGCAGCATTCCAACCTGCTAATTCAGCAGCTCCAACATAAAATGTCTTTCCTTTTTCCTTCTTTCCTTAATCTACTTAGTGTGAGGTATCACTTATGAATAATTTGTATCTGCTGCACACACTGAATGTCAGCTTTGAAAGCTTCTCCAAGCTTCCCACAAACCATCCCATTTCCTTATTCCTCTGCTGACCACCCTTTTTCATCAGTGTCCCTTCTATTCATCTTCTCACTACTTTGTTCCTTTTTTCTGTAATGTCCACATACTTCATATTCCCCCTTTTCCTTCTTCGTCTCTGTCCACACATTCCATTGTTTCCAGTTCTCTGTCACATGTGTTCTGTACTACAAATTCTTTGCCATTTTACTTGATAGCCTAAGTACTTTTGCCATTTCTTCTTTTGCACTGCACAATCACTTATTTCCTCTAAACCCTTAATCTGCTCCCTCATCTTCCTGTTTGTACCACCTATTCCTATATTACTGTTCCACATTCCTTCCATTTCTCCCGCTCTTTTCCTCCTCACTATTCCCTGTTTTTTCTATTTTTCCTGCATAGCTCTCTCTACACCTCTTCTATTCAACAGAGACAGGACATCCTCTATATCTTTAATGTAGTGCAGTGTTGAATGTAGCATATATCATCCTCAGACAGGTTCTTTCAGTTCTGCAGTACTGAGGATTGCAGTTAGGGTCCCAAGCATTTGAACAGGCACCTCTTCCTATATCTTCTCTCTAAACCATATCATCCCTTCCTCACACACTAATTCCCCAACCTTATCTCTTGCCTTGATCTTTTGTAGTTCCTTCTATATTTTCTAAAGACGTTCCTAATTGCATCTTCTTCTTTAACCAGCTCGCACTCCCCATGTATAAGTACTTCAGCCATATTTTCCCTCCTTCTTTTTCCTGGGATTCAATGGCAGACATCTTTATATCTTATCACAATGCATCAACCAGAAATATTGTCTGCATACAATCTTAGTTCTTGCAATAATATTGCCACTCTCTTCTGTTCACATCATATGCTGTTCTCAAACGTTCCCTGTCCCTAACTCCTCTCTTGCTTTGCTCATGCAACTAACTTTCCTCCAGTCCTCTTATCTCTACCTCAGATTTATTTTTGCACATAAAACCTTCAGTCCATAAACTGGCCCATAATTGCCATTTTACTTCAATATACCAGATCTCTTTCTCTGCACTTTTATTCCATCCATTTTCTCCAAACATTTCCTTAACTATTCTGTTTAATTACAACTTTCCCGCTTCCCCTCTCCAATAAGGAAGTATACATCTTCATCCTTCCAATCTCTTTTTCCCTTCATCCTCATCTCTAATTTTGAATTCACATTATTTGAAACAGAGTTCTCCTTAATTTCTCCTTCCTGTACTTCCTCCGACTGTATCCCTAACTTAAGAAACCTGAACATGTAGACAGTTTGTAGTAAATGTGAAGCATGAATCAGTACCTTGTCCTGAGTACCCACTTCTGCACATCTCTCTAATCATCCATATCTGCAATTTCTAAAACGTGCTTGCCTCTTCCTCATAAAGAACGCATTCTTTGCAAATTTTCCATCCCACTCTAGACTGATAACATCATTGTTGTCTTGTCCAATATATTTCCACTCTACTTCCTCCTACCTTCTCCCCTTTCCTAAAAAATGTGCGGCAAAATTCTGCATCATTTTGTTGGACTAAAATATGTTTTTTGTGCTGTTCATATCACCTACATTTCCTGTCATCACGATCCATTTCTGTTTTTCTTAAATTCTTTCACCACAATCTGAAGTCCTATCACCCTCCCCCCAAAATAAAAACAAACAAAAAAAAAACAGCAAGTCCCATCTTTTATCCTCCTATTTATGATGCCTCTAGATTTCTAGAAATTCCCGTGTATTTTGTGTTTGTTTATCATCTTGTCAACACTTCAGATTTACTTCCTGCAATAAAATGGCATTCTGACACAATTTTTTTAAATATCCTCCTCTTTTTAAAAGGATACAGACTTCCCCCTACATTCTTTGTAATTATGGCGGCATCTTTTACCCCATTTTCTTTATATCCCCCAACTTTCCTATCTTTTCTGTCTTGTCCATACCCTGACTTTGCCCTACTGAACTACACCCAAAATGCTCTTTGGCATATGTCTTCACTCAGGTTCCTATAAAAAGCATGTTTGTGCTAATAGCAAAGAGTCTCCTGAACTCCAGCTGTGGCCAACCTTTTCTTCTGTAGAACATGCCTCCTCTGTTAACTGGAATTGTTTCTATCACTTTTTCCTGATTGGCTCTCACCTGCTTCATTATCCCTTTTTTTCTACTCCTTCCTTATTTGCATGCCTTCCAAAACATGACAGCCCTACCACTTGCCCCTTTGTTCCCTCATGCCCAGCCTCACTTTCTTCATATTCCCTAACTTCCAACCTTTGCTTCTTTCTCCCCTTGATTATCCTAACATTGTGTCATCTTGTTGCATTTGTCAGTTGTGGGTAGACTAGGGGAAGATGATACTCCCTTCTCAAAATGTAAGCACGCACCCTTCTTTCTTGTTATACATTCCTTTTCATCTACCTAGTGCTTTTCCCACATGATAGTACTTAAAAACTATGTTTATTTCAATACTGTACATTAATTACTAAACTACATAAACAAAAATATTTAATTCAGTCATATAGCTTAGTGTCAGTACTTATAATATTCATTAAATTTCTAATCATCATCATCAACTCCTTTTTTTTCCATTTTTACAAGGGGTTGATGTGTCACATTTAGTGTTGCCACTTTTCTGTATTCCACACCACTCTCCTACCTTCTTTGACAGACATGCCTGCCTCTCTAACCTAGTCTGTTTTGACCATTAGATATACTGACCTGCTACTATTATTTTATGTTGTACTACCCACTCCAACTTTGGTCATAACAGTTATGTTATGACAAACTTTGTGATTTAAGCCATGCGTGTGTTTCCTATTACTGCTATGCTAATAATAAACATATCCATCTAGTCCATTCTGAATTTGCATGAGATTGTAGATCAACTCACTCAAATTCAATATCATCATTCATCAAAATGTCGTCACCTGTAATTCAGCCACATGCAGGCTACAACAATTAGTGTAATCTGTTACATATGTATACATGGTATACCTTCATTTGTGTAAAGGCACACTTCAGAATGGGTGTATCCTTTTTATTTTTTTTGGGGGGGTTGATAGGACTTCAGATTGTGGTGAAAGAATTTAAGAAAAACAGAAATGGATCATGATGACAGGAAATGTAGGTGACCATGGGTCAAATCATAAACTAATCTCACTGGATATTCACATCCCGACCCCACTCCATGCTCAGAAAACCACAGTGAAAAACTTCTCTAAAGCAAATTTCACACTCCTCAAAACCAAGGTGGAATTCTTCAAAGCCCCCGGGCCTGTGGATAATACGGCCCAGACAGCAAAATCCTTTATAAACACATTCTATGAACACCTTCAGGAATGCATGGATCATGCAATCCCAAATAAAACCAAGACCCAATCCTCCAAAGGCAGATGTCCTGTCTGGTGGACCCCAGCCATAAACAAACTATACAATAGAAGGAGGAAGCTACTACATGATAGAGCAAAATCCCAAAAAGGGAAGGCATCTCTGATCAGTATTAGCAAAAAACTACGGGCACTCATAAAATCATCTAAGGCCAGCTTCGAGAGAAAAATTGCACAGGACACTAAGGATAATCACAAGGCTTTCTTTAGTTATGTTAGGAACCTGGGTGGGAATTCCCAGATATGCTCAGAATTAGTCCAAAATGACAAAAATACACCGAACCCACAGACATTGCCAACATCCTAGCTGACAGGTTCAGCGCAAACTCCCCACCAAAAGGGCTAATATCTATCCCAGCAGAGTGCTGCCCCCCTGACATCTCAGATGCTCAGGTAAGAGCTGCCCTCTCCAAAGCAAAAAACACAGCATCAATGGGACCAGACGGTGTCCCGGGCTGCGTCCTACATGAACTCCAAATAGAGTACTAAACACAGAAACCTGATCTCAACCACGATGTAAGCATATGATAAGCAAAATTGCAGTCAGTAATCCAAAGAGTAGGTCAGTAAACGTAATAATGGTATAAAAAATCTTCTTTAATCTTAAAACACAGTGGGTAAAGGTAAGCGCTTTCGCGTGGTCACAGCCACGCTTCCTCAGACAATGAATAACCCCACACACATAGTTTAAATAACGTAACAATTAAGAACCATCCCCATTTAATTAGTAACTTCAATCAGCAGTTAAAAAGACATTCTTGACAAACAAATAAAACGTTCTCATTCCAAAAGGTTCTTTCAGAACTGGCTAATATAAAATCGGCAAGCAGTTCATTGCATAATGTCTAACTGTATTGTGCTCACAGAGCCGAACAAACAGTTAAAAATCACAGTTTATATAAACAACTGTACTTACACACACTTTTATAAGAACAACAGATTTCTGCAGCGGAAAAATCTCCAACTGCGAACTTGCAAAAACATAAATGTTCATTTAAAAGCTTTGAGCATGAAATATCTGACAGTGATGCATAAATTGTAAATAGATTTTTCTTTTTAAAATTGAGCCATAAATGTAGTGCTGTTATGAGCAGTACATCTATTTTTTAATAATAACTAATATTTAAGAATTAGTTATAAATATATGTAATGACACCAATTATTTCAATTTCAGTTTTAATGAGGAACTCAGTTGGACCGTAGCTGTATAATTTATTCAGTGCCGAACTAGCGAACTCCAAGAAGAGCTAAACCCAAACCTAAAACTACTGTTCAGTCTCAGCCTTACTACAGGATATATACACAAAGAGTGGCGTACAGCAACAGTGGTCCCTCTCCACAAAGGTGGTGCCTCAACAGATCCTGGAAACTATCGCCCCATAAGTCTCACTAGCTTGGTCTGCAAAGCTATGGAAAGGATCATCATGGACCTTATAAATAAAGATATTGGGGACCTGCAGACAATGGATCCTACCCAGTTTGGCTTTGTTAAGGGCAGATCCTGCCTCTTGAACCTGGTTGATTTCTTTGAAACAGTCACCAAGGCCATTGACAAGGGGAAGGTGGTCCACACAGCCTACCTGGACCTCGCAAAAGCCTTTGATACAATACCCCATTTGGGCATTATAGATAAGCTCACCAGCTTAAATATAAACCCCTATGTCACTAGATGGGTTGCAAACTGGCTCAAGGACAGAACCCACATGGTTAGAATAGCTGGAGCCATGTCAGACTCCAAACCAGTTACAAGTGGCGTCCCACAAGGCTCAGTCCTGGGACCTCTCTTGTTCGGTATATATTTCTCGGAGGTACAGGCCAACATGGAAGGACTGTGGCTGACCAAGTTCGCAGATGACTGCAAACTGGGCGCCATAATAGACTCTCCAGCCGACACAAGCATCCTCCAAAAGGGCCTCATAGAAACAGACAACTGGTGCCAGAGCTGTGGCCTCAAGCTAAACACCAAAAAGTGTATAGTCATCCCTTTTTGCAAAAATAAAGTGCCCACAAATTACCACATAGGTGGTAATCCATTAAGTACAGAAGAAGTAATTAGGGACCTGGGGACCCAAGTTGATAGCAATCTCTCATTTGACAACCACATGGCCAAAGTGGTTAGAAAAACATTTTATATAGCCCACCTAATCATGAAGGGATTCACATCTAGATCAGGGGAGGTCATCGTGCCTCTTTACTCATCCCTCATCAGGCCCATAATTGAGTACAATGCCCATTTTGGGATGTACCTTGCCAGACACCTGCAGCAACTGGAAAGACCCCAAAAGTACCTCACCAAGAGGATCAAGGGGCTCAAACAGATGCCGTATGCTGCCCAGTTAAAGAAACTCCAGCTCTACTCAGTGGCATACCACCTGCTCAGAGGTGATCTGTGCCTGACATATAAAGCCATGTCCAACCTGGAATTAATGGACATGCTGCACCTCAGAAAATCCAAATCCCATCGAGCTACATGCTCAAGGGACTTGAACCTCAGCACTGAAATAAACAGGACATGCTGGAGGGACAGATTCATAACCCAGAAGCTCCCTTCACTCTGGAATAAAATCCCAGTCCAGGTTAGGCAGAGTCCCTCATTGACTCTCTTCAAGAGGAATCTTGATGAGTGGATGGGAGATCGTAGGTTTACCCCGGGTATCACTTCTGTGTCACTGTTAGACAGAGGCACAGTATACTAACCTTGAAAAAGAGCATAGCAAAATTAATTTAATATGGGTGGTGAAAGCCATACACACCCTGGCTAGGCTTATAAATGCCCTAGGGCAGATAGCCTAGTATGAACCTATGAACCTATGAACCTATGAACCATTTTGCCGAATTTGGTTATGCTGACTTCCTTAAACATCGTAAAAATATCGACATTCGACATTCCCGATTGCTCCACCACCGAAATGGGTGCTACCATGGGTCACAAAGGGGGCGAGGTTTTGTCATTTGGCACTTCGGTTTTCACGACTTTTGAATTTTTCAGTTTGCAGTTCGTGGAAGTAGCATCGAAGATGTGGCTGGCGAACATATGAAGGTATACCGTATACATACATTTCTAAAGGTTCTTAATTTGTAAAGTGGCCATGACTTTTCTTAACTGCTTCCCCTTCTTTTGATTTTGTCTTAAGTATTGTTCCTCATTTGTATCCCTTCCAAAGACACCTCTTATTGGTAAGTAGGGTGCAACAGTTCATACAGTATTCATTCTAACATTAAGCTGTCCACTTACCCATCTAAACCCCCCCACACTTTACATTTACAGCTCAGGAGGTAGTATTTGCTGACATTTAGCTTGTTGTTATCTCCAGACCTCCCCCCATGCATCTGTGCAGCATTTCTGCACTCACCTTTGAGATCTGTAATTCAATAAAGGGATAAACAAGACCAATGAAACCACAGCATTTGGGCAACAGTCGGGCCCTCATTATGTTCCTAGAAATGCCCATCTTATCTATTGACCATTAGGAAATTTGGACCCATTTGTGGAGCTACCTTTGCCTTCGCGGCATTTGCTGAGTTATGTTTATTTCTTTGGTAGCCTTCACTTATTTATGGTTTTAAAAGTAGTTTCCTTGAAAGCATTTTCAAGCACCCGGGAATGGTCCTTCTATCCACACAACTTATATTCCACTGCATTGGGATTAAAGTCCTCATGGTCTCAACTCAGTAGTTTTCATACTTTATAGGAAGCACTCATTCATTCTCTGTCTAGAGTCACTCACTTCTTCACTTCTCCCTGGTGCCTGCAAATCATTAGCTAACTTGTTGAACTTCTCTTCTTTAGATGCATTCCGTACTTGTTGAACTTCTCTTCTTTAGATGCATTCCGTACTTGTTGAACTTCTCTTCTTTAGATGCATTCCGTACTTGTTGAACTTCTCTTCTTTAGATGCATTCCGTACTTGTTGAACTTCTCTTCTTTAGATGCATTCCGTACTTGTTGAACTTCTCTTCTTTAGATGCATTCCGTACTTTTGTTGAACTTCTCTTCTTTAGATGCATTCCATACTTGTTGAACTTCTCTTCTTTAGATGCATTCCGTACTTGTTGAACTTCTCTTCTTTAGATGCATTCCGTACTTGTTGAACTTCCCTACTTTAGATGCATTCTGTACTTGGTGAACTTCCCTTCTTTACATGCATTCCATTCTACTTAAACTTCCCTTCTTTAGATACATTCTGTACATATTGAACTTCTCTTCTTTAGATGCATTCCGTACTTGAACTTCCCTTCTTTACATGCATTCCATATTTCTTAAACTTCCCTTCTTTAGATACATTCCGTACATGTTGAACTTCTCTTCTTTAGATACACTCTGTACTTGTTGAACTTCTCTTCTTTAGATGCATTCCATACTTGTTGAACTTCCCTTCATTAGATGCATTCCATACTTGTTGAAATTCCCTTCTTTACATGCAATCTGTACTTGTTGAAATTTCCTTTTTTAGATGCAGTCCATACTTGTTGAACTTCCCTTCTTTAGATGCATTCCGTACTTGTTGAACTTCCCTTCTTTACATGCATTCCATACTTCTTAAACTTCCCTTCTTTAGATACATTCCGTACATGTTGAACTTCTCTTCTTTAATACACTCTGTACTTGTTGAACTTCTCTTCTTTAGATGCATTCCATACTTGTTGAACTTCCCTTCATTAGATGCATTCCATACTTGTTGAACTTCCCTTCTTTAGATGCATTCCATACTTGTTGAAATTCCCTTCTTTACATGCAATCTGTACTTGGTGAAATTTCCTTTTTTAGATGCAGTCCATACTTGTTGAACTTCCCTTCTTTAGATGCATTCCATATTTGTTGAACTTCCCTTCATTAGATGCATTCCGTACTTGTTGAATTTCCCTTCTTTACATGATTCCGTACTTGTTGAACTTCCCTTCATTAGATGCATTCCGTACTTGTTGAACTTCCCTTCTTTACATGCATTCCGTACTTGTTGAACTTCCCTTCTTTAGATGCATTCCGTACTTGTTGAACTTCCCTTCTTTAGATGCATTCTGTACTTGTTGAACTTCCTTCTTTAGATGCATTCCATACTTGTTGAACTTCCCTTCTTTAGATGCATTCCGTACTTGTTGAACTTCCCTTCTTTACATGCATTCCATACTTGTTGAACTTCCCTTCTTTAGATGCATTCCATACTTGTTGAACTTCCCTTCTTTAGATGCATTCCATACTTGTTGAACTTCCCTTCTTTAGATGCATTCTGTACTTGTTGAACTTCCCTTCTTTAGATGCATTCCGTACTTGTTGAACTTCCCTTTTTTAGATGCATTCCATACTTGTTGAACTTCCCTTCTTTAGATGCATTCCATACTATGCTTTTTTATCCACCTTGCTGTCCCTTCCACATTTCACTGTGCTACATGTGACAACCTTTACATGAAGTGTGTAATGCATATAATCATGTTAAAACTCACTTATATTACCTGGGTTTAATGCTCATTAACAATTCATACCTAATATACACCTACAGTTAAATCAACTTGTTAGACTAATGTCATTATATTTACAGTCGCCTCACAGTAAGACGTTGTCCGGTTCGATTCTCAGCTAGAGCATCTTCTGTGTGGAGACATGCGTGAATGGGCGTACCTTCGTTGAAGGTTGTGCATCAGGGCTGGCAACTCAGCATGTAAAAATCAACTGCCAATCATTACCAGACCGGAGTTGCACTGTGGCGACCCCTAACCAGGAAAAGCCAAAAGACACAACAACAACAATTCTTCTTTTCTGCACCCACTTCCTGAAAACCATCAAGTTCTCTGATATGAATTGTCTCCATCCAACCTACTAAATGGGACCTGATTGTGAGATTCATCACTCAGGCATCCATTAAGGATTTTGCTTAAATATCTTAGACATCTTGTCCATGTTGATAAGTGTCCAAGGTGGGGGGGGTGACATACAAAGACATGCTGTAGGTGGATTGGGCACTCTAAATTGGCCATAGGTGTGAGTGTGTGCATGTGTGTGCCTTCTGTGGAAGGTTGGGCTGGCAACTCTACACCGTAAAAACTCCACTGCCAATCATGAGCAGAGATGTGATCCACTGTGGCGACCCCTAACCTGGAAAAGCCGACAGAAGAAGAAGATAGGAGATTACTAGGCTATTGACCCAGAGGTCATTTTATGCTTAACCGTTTCAATCCAATGTAAACAATAGAGGTACTAGTCAATACCCAAGATTGTATTTAGTGATGACTGCCCATGCGCAGGAGGGTTGTGGGCACTATCCTTGTAAGATTTTATGGTGCCCCATCCACTCATCCAGGTTCCTCTTGAGCAGTGTCATAGAGATGCTCTGTTTCACATGGGTTGGTAGCCTGTTCCAAAGATGTGGCACTCACTGGGAGATAAACATGTCCCTCCAGCATGTCCTGTTTAAGTCGCAGGCCATATTTAAGTCCCTGGAATGGGTAGCCCTAGACCCATTTGCTTTAGGGATATGCAGTAAGTTCATCAGTTTGGGTCTTTGGTTGCTCTGTAGGCCAGGCATAAGTCTCTCCTAAGAAGTCTATATGACACTGAGTATAGTGACAGGGATTTTAGTCAGTCTGTGTAAGGCACATGCTGGAGGCCCTTGATCTTCTTTGTTAGAAACCTCTGAGGTCTCTCTATTTGCTGTAGGTGCTTAATACGGTACATACCAAATGGAGCATTATACTCAATTATGGGCTAGATAAGTGTCAAATATAGGGGGGTTATAGCTTCTTTTGCTCCCAAGGTGATGCCTTTTCTAATCCAAGCAAGCTACGTGGAAAGCTTTCCTTACAATGCTAGACATGTGGTAGTCAAAGTTAAGGTCGCGGTCAACCTGTGATCCCAGGTCCCTTACTACTTTATGGGTACTTACAGTATTGCTATTTATTTGATAGTGTGAAGGATGATTTTCTGCATTTACTTCTGATTGCACTTTTGTGAAAGAATTGTGTTTGATTGGCACCTGACTAGTAAAGGGAGTCCAGTCTAGGGCTTGGAATAAGCATCCTCATTGGTTCTTTTGAATTTGCTTCTGATTATAACAATTTGTGGTGGATAACTGTGTATAGACTTCAGTTTTAGATTCACAAAATCAGCTGTGAAGAATATTCTATACTAATGCAGTAAGAGATGCTAATGATTGGAATAATATATTTGTGTCAGCAAGAATTGGTTTGCAATTTTTTTGACAGGGAAAATGTAGGCAACAGGTTTTGGTCCATAAGAAAACAATTATGACAAGGTAAGTATTAATAAGGTGTAAGGTGGAGTTTAGCCAGGGCAAATTCAGGAGCAGAGCCAGGAGTCTGTTAGATTTTTTTTTTTTGTGGCTTAAAGAAGTTTATATGTAAATAGTGTACAGGGAGTTTTCTGAGAAGTTATTTAATTTCATTACTAGTAGCCGGCATTTCATGGAATTCTAGGAGTGGAGCAGTATGTGATTATAGCATTTAAACAGACAATAGTCTGGTTTGTTAATGAAATTAAGGGGTTAAAAACTGTGCAAAAAATAGGTAGTGTGGGAGTTCTATCCAGTTTAAGTGTTTTAGGGCTAGACAATAGTGTGTCTTATGATGTAAACTAGCTGCAATTCTACCAAATTTGTAGAGGAAATCTGAGGAGGGTTAAGGTCCATCATTCTTCTCCTTCCCCTGTACTCAGGTCAACAGGTATCTGAGTCAGTAGTGAAACCCAGAGCTCAGGTGCTGAGGTCACAGTCATTGTTTTATTCCTGTGCACCAGCATAGCTGTAAGACACTTAGTATTAAACAGCAGGTGTTTGTGCTTTATTTCCCACTACATTTCACTCTGATAGTTGTATCCCCAACATCATTCAGCTATTTGGGCCCCTTGCCACCTGCTCCTGCTGATAAGACACTTTACAACATGCTTTGTTCATTATGTTCCCTTGCTGACGTAGCATTCCTAGAAGCTGACTGACAGAGTGATATATATTTTGTCTCTAACATATTTGCATAGACACCCTGCCTCCTTTATACATGCATTTAGCAAAATGTCATCCATTAGTACCCCCCATATTATCTACCTGTTTCACCTTCTTCAAAGGTTCATAGGTGATTACTACGCTAATGGCACAAGAGCCTTTACAAGCCCAGATAATAATACTCAGGATATGACAGTACTATATCTTAGTTGCACAGATATGGGATGGGGTAGTATTGGAGTAGTGGGTCTTTGGGTCCTGGAGCTCTGAGTCATTTTACAGACTGCCTCTATCCATAAGGGGTATGGGCAATACCTATCACCCTTCTACAGTTACTTTGCAGTAAATTTATTATGCACACTTGCTTCTTTGTACTTTAAGTTTGTATATGCATCCCACTTTTTTTCATTAATATCTGGATCCATTAACCCCTTCTTTTCCTGGCCTGATTTATGAATCTTTAGCAGATGTATGTAAGTTCTGGTCTTCAGTGCTTTCATGTGATTCTCCCATGCACCTTCCTTTCCTATCCTACAACATTTCTGAAAGAAAAAATACTTAAGCAGCCCACTACAGTCTTCCTTGAAAACTCTCTGGGAGATAAGAAATTTTTAGATAGCAGTTTAGTTTTACCGGTAGAAATAGAAATGGATTAATTGAATGATTGGAGGGTGGATCTAACAATTCTATGTTATATTACTAATTAAGAAGCATTTTGGGATTGTTCTTTGTTTTGATGAAGTCTCTCTATTTAGAGAGATGAAAGTGCTTAATACATTTTCCTTTTATGTTGTAAAAGTGATTGTCTAAAAACTTCTTATTTCCCAGAGTGTTTTCAAGGAAGACCATAGAAGGGTGCTTAAGTCTTTTTTTTTGGTTTATGAAGTTACTACTGACTTAAGGGCATATTGATGGATTGTGTTTGTTTGGTACAATATTTCTGAAAAACTTGTAAGAGTGGAGCTCAACTGTTTTGGATTCTAGGTACATAGTGTTGGGCGTCCGTCATTATCAATGATGACCAAAGACATCCCATTGAGGAGGCTGACTGTGTATGGTGTGTCTGGCTGTGGCTAATCAGTCTAATATGGGCTCAGAAAGCTCTGCCGCATGTCAAGCATGAGTGGTCTGTTGGATTGGTTGACAAAGAGTTGGCTGTGAATTTATGCAGCTCACGCTTCCTCTGCATCTCTGCAGTCCTGCTCTGCTCATAGGAGGTAGTGCCTTTGCTGATGCAGCTTCGCCAGGCAGGCCAGTCTTGTGCTAGAGTTTCCCAGGAGTCTGGATCAATGCCAAAACTCTTCAAAGAGACTTTCAGTCTGTCCTTAAAGTGCTTTTTCTGCCCAACTTGTGTGCGTTTGCTTCCTGTGAGTTTACCATAGAACAGTCTCTTAGGGAGGCGTGTGTCTGGCATATGTACAAGGTGGCCTGCCCACCTGACTTGAGCTCTCCTCAGCAGTGTGTAGATACTTGACAGTCCAGCTTGAGAGAGGACAGCTGTGTCTGGAACTTTGTCCTGCCAGGTAATTTTTAGCAGCCTTCTTAAGCAGTTCATATGGAAGTGATTCAGCTTTTTGGCGTGATGCTCATTATTAGTCCATGTCTCACAGGCATACAGTAATGTGGGCAGAATGACTGCATTGTACACCTTCAGCTTTATGGACAGTTTGATGCTTGTCCTCTCCCACGCTGACTCCCACAGCCATCCAAATGCAGAGCTTGTCTTGACAATGCTTGTGTCTACCTCATCGTCAATGTTCACTAGTCTGGAGAATGTGCTGCCGAGGTATGTAAACTTGTCAACAGCCTTCAGGATCTCACCTTCAGTGGTGATAGTAGGTTCCACATACGGCTTCTGTGGTGTGGGCTGATACAAAACCTCAGTCTTCTTAGTATTGATCATGAGGCCGAAGTTTCTTCAGGCAGTGGAAAAGCAGTTCATACCCTGCTTCATCTGAGCCTCTGTGGCAGATTTGAGTGCATAGTCATCTGCGAACTGGAAATCATGCACAAAATCCTCTCCAACCTTGGTCTTGGCCTGTAGCCTCCACAGGTTGAAGAGCCTGCCATCAGTCCTGTATCTGATATCGATGCTGGTTTCTTCATCATCGCAGAAGCCATCTGACAGCATGGCTGAGAACATCATGTTGAACAGCATGGGGGCCAGTGCAAAGCCTTGCTTGACTCTGTTGGTAACTGGGAAAGCATCAGAGAAGTTTCCATCATCCAATACTTGAGCAAGCATGCCATCGTGGAACTGCCGCACCATACTAATGAATTTGCCTGGGCAGCCAAACTTCTCCATGATCCTCCATATTCCCTCACGACTAATGGTGTCAAAGGCTTTGGTCAGGTCCATGAACATTGTGTAAAGGTCCCTGTTTTGTTCCTGGCACTTCTTCTGAAGTTAACATGCTGCAAATCTCATATCCACTGTCCCTCAGCCCTCTCTAAAGCCACACTGACTCTCTGGCAGGTGTCTATCTTCCATGTTTTGAGTGAGATGGTTGAGGAGGACTCTGGCAAGGAGTTTGCCGGCAATGGCCAGGGGAGAGATTCCTCTGTGATTGTCACAAGACTGTCTGTTTCCCTTTCTTTTGTAGAGATGGACAATGGAGGCATCCTTTAACTCCTGAGGGATAACTTCCTGTTGCCACATGGTCTGGAAGAGCTTGGTGAGCTTCTGTAACAAGACTGGTCCTCCTGTCTTCTAGATTTTGGCTGGAATGGAGTCAGAGCCTGGTGCTTTACCATTGGAGAGAAGCTTAATTTCTACCTTAACCTCTAATTCCTTTGGAGGTTCTGCCAGTGAGATGTTAATGGCAACTTGCGGCATGTTTTCAATGGCTTCGGCAGTGATAGAGGAAGGCCTGTTCAGGACATTGTTGAAGTGCTCAGCCCATCTTTCTAGGATGGTATTCTTGTCAGTGAGCAGGGTGGACCCGTCGGCACAGAGCAGTGGTGATGTTCCAGCAGACTGTGGCCCATAGACGGTCTTCAGGGCATCATAAAAACATTGGTGACTTCATTCACCATTGGCACATGGAATGTGCACATGCTCATGGATAGCTCCAAAACAGACAGACCTGAGAGATGGACAGCACTGGTTGCAAGAGAACTCGGTAGGTACAACATCCAGATAGCAGCCCTCAGTGAGACCAAGTTCGCAGATGAAGGCCAGCTGACAGAAGTTAAAGCCAGTTATACCTTTTTTTGGAGTGTCTGCAGCAGCGATGAAAATCATGAAATAGAAGTGGGTTTTGCCATCAGATCCAATCTGATCAGCAAATTAGCCAGCCTCCCAAAAGGATTCAATGACCGACTCATATCTCTGTGGCTCCCCCTCAAAGGAAAGCGCCACGCCACCTTCATCAGTGCATATGCCCCCACCATGACAAATTCAGAGGAGATCAAAGACAAAGACTTAGAGTCCCTCATAGTATCTGCGTCCAAGGTGAAGAAGCTTGTCATTTTAGGTGACTTCAATGCCAGAATTGGTGCAGACTATCAAGCATAGGAGGGAGTCATTGGGAGAAATGGAGTCAGCAAAAGCAACAACAATGGTCATCTACTTCTGAAGACCTGCAGTTCATGACCTGTTGATCACAAATGCAGTTTTCCACCTACCCAACCGTAACAAGATGTTTTGGATGCACCCACGCAGCAAGCACTGGCATCTTATTGATTACATCATAGTAAGGAGAAGGGACAGACAGGATGTTAGAGTGACTAAGACCATGTGTAGCACAGACTGTTGGACATACCACAGACTCATCCTCTCAAAACTTAACATGCACATCCAGCGAAGGTGGCACCTGCAGATGAAAAAGACCAATAGGTGTCTGACTGACAGCATGTTAGAATGGCACTCTGTGTGCCAGAACCTCAGTGAGGACCTCAACAGTAAGTTTGACCAACTCAGCTTTGGCACCAACAGTGTAGATGAGGACTGGGCAGCCTTTAGGGATGTGGTCTATGACACCACTCTTGCTCACTTGGACCTGAACACACGCAGACACCAGGACTGGTTCGGTGACAATGATGAAGACATTCAGAAGCTGCTGGATAAGAAGCATTTAACCTGCAGACCCTCCAGCAAGACACTACATCTGTCTCCAAGAAAGCAGCCTATAACTCCATCAAAAGCAAGGTGCAAGCAAAGCTCGGAGAGATGCAAGACTCCTGGCTCAGCAGAAAGGCTGATGAAACCCAGAAGTATGCTGGTAATATCAGGTACATGAGCATGTGCACATTCCATGTGCTGGTGGCGAATGAAGTCACCAATGTTTTTTCATTGTGATTCAACCGCATGTTTGGGATCCCCACCTGTCATGGCAAGCAGGCCAGGGGTAGGGTGTAGCAGGCTATGTTTAGGGCACCTTTGCTAGCCCCTCCCTCAGACCACGGAGGTGAGCAGAGTGATCCTAAATAGGGCTGCTCAGACACCCAAGGGGCTGCCAAACTCCACTGCTGCTTCTAGAGTGCAACCCATTGCCCTGGGCTGCTTGTGTGTGAGGTTGTGGCTACAGCTTCCAGTGTATCCACATCTGCTGCTTCACCACAGGACTTGATGGGGAAGGATGATGTCTAGACTTGCACATGAATTGGATTATAGTGAGAGAGAGTTGCACAGATCGTCAGTCTCACTCTCTTATCTCAATCTATCTTAGTCCAGTGGCAGGACCTAGTCGAGATGACTAGAGATGGGTCAGGATGCATTGGATGGCCAGCAGTGTCCTACTGTGTCTCACTGTGCCCTACTTGTGCTCCACAATCTTGCTAAGTCCACCTTCCTTCCTGTTGAATCAAGCTGGTGATCTCCTCCATGCAGTCCGTCGGATCCAGTCTTCGCATGCATAGGTAGACAAGTCCTGACTCACCGAGGGTTGCATACCCATCAGCTAACCTCACCTGGTTTTGCCAGACAGTCGAAGTCGTTGCCTGGGGTGTGGCCACTGTTGCATGCAAACAGCTATGAGGAGCCACAGGTGAGAGCTGAGTGTCGACACCCCATAAACCCCAAAAATAGTACCTCTGATACAAATGTAGCGATTTATAATGTTAACCCTTTAGGAGTTTATCATTTCGCACATTCTAAAATTCTGCTACCAACTTGAGTTGTCCTTTTTTAATGATATTCTGTGTCTCATCTTCTCACTATTCTGTGACTTATTTTTGGAAGGCTACATTTTTGTTAATGGAGGGTCAACTTTCTAATATTTTTTACATTTTTTTATTTATCTCTTTAACTGGAATAAACCCACTGTAGAGAGTGTCTATTTTCGGAGAGGCCGGGAAGCACTGTCTGGTAAAGTGACTTGATGAATGTCACTCAGCTAGCAAGCAAAGATGGAAGGAATCAGACCTCATACTTTTGACAACCGAAAACAGTTTTTTAACAGCTGAGAGCCTCAGTCCCCTATCCTAAGTGAAAGATTCCCTATGACACTCATATATTTGGTGCAATCCCTTCCTTATTTAATTTCCCCTCCCTCTCACTAATTTATATGTGATTGTAGTTCTCAGATTTGCCTTGCCTGTGACTATATTGCCATAGGTTTTGTAAAGAATTGCTTACTATCTGAACTAACCCTGGTATCTTCTTGTTCAGCTCTCCTTGGCCATTCACTTCCTTCACTGTCTTATAGCCTTTTAAATCCCCCCTCCCCAACCATGCTCCGCTTACCTCTCCATCTCTCATTTAATTATCTGTTATCCTTTTCAGTCTTTCAGACAGGAAGCAGCAGTATGAATCTAATGAAAACAGTTCATCACATGATTTATTATTTCTTATTCCACTTCCATTATTATGGGTTTTATTTCTTCCGATGTTGTCTCCTCTCTCTTTGGTTTTATCCCTTGTGAAGTCTCTTCTCTCCAGTCTTGTTTTTTTTTTTTAAGGCTGTTTATTCTTAACCACTGGCCAATGCCTGTGTGGAGTTTGCATGTTCTCAGTTTGTCCCTGTGCAGTTCCTGTTACCTCTTAAAAGCATGCTGAGTATTTCCATCTCAGACTTTCCAAAAATTGAATGACTCTATGAGCAACAGTACAGACTCTAGGTGATAGCTATCTGGGGATGAGTTGTGTAGACCAACCACTTTAGGCATGCAATATTGTCTAGGTAGAAGAACATGGCCATAGGCTACACATTGTGTGAAGACAAGCTGGTCAGTGGTATAAAACTGGCTATAGGTCATTTGGGCATGTTGACTAATGTCGTCTCAAAATGGTCTGGATATTTGCTGGTGATAAGTGGGCTGATGGGATGGTATACTCTGACGTATGCCTGGGATCCATGCTAAAAGTGGGAGCAATCTGTGTGTTTCTAATTCCAGTGTATCTCCAGCATAAACCCCAGTATCCCTGGGTCATTAAGCTACTGGCTGGATGGTGTCAAGTTGCCAAGCCAAACGTTACCAGTTGAGTGAAAGCTTGATTTAAACAATCAACCTGCCAAACATGAATAAGGATTGCTACATAAAAATTAGGTTCACTGCCAAGATGCAGCCTGGAAGTAGATGTCATGTTAGTAAGGAGAAGACTGGACATCTTCTGTATTTGGGAGACAAGGTAGAAGGGCAGTGTAGCAAAGCCACTGGACTCAAGATCCAGAGTGTCCTACATAAGGGGAAGACAGCCTAAAAACTGTATGGGAATTGTGCTTAGGGAGAGTCTTGTAAACACAGTGAGGTATGTCATCAGAATTACTAATGGACTCATGGCAATTAGACTACAGTGTAAAGACAGGGCACTATTCATAGTCTCAGCCTGTGCTGTGCAGTTGGGTTGCAATAGCAAGGAAAAGAGTGCTTTTTGGCAGTATTTGAAGGACTCTCTAGAGAAAGCATTATGACATCAATTGGTGTTGATAATGGGGGACCTAAATACTCATATCAGGCAGACAGAAAAGGACATGAAGACTGTCTTTGTTCACATCTGTGAGGCAATAGAAATAAAGAAGCACAGGTCATCCTAAAATTATGTCTGGTAAATGGCATCATGATGACCTACACTTAATTCAGTAGGAGAAACACAAAATCACATACAGGAGTGGTCAACGTGCAACTTAGGCAGACTTCCTCCTAGTAAGGAAAAGGCACTGAGGTAGAATCAGAAATTGCGTATCACCAGTGACACTGGCACCCAGCATTAACCACTAGTGGTAGTAATCAGCTGGACGCAGAGAGTGACATGGTTAGGATGGGGTGAAGGACAGCCATCCCAGGCATAAGGAGTCGGGGGTGTGCAATTGGCACACATCACTTGGGTGTTAGTGCAGACTGTCATTAATCTCTGAATGGAGACATACTGCATTTGCATTTTGGGACTAAGCCTCTTGTTACATTTGTAAGGGTTTTGATATGGTGTGCAAGGTGGAGGGAGCTTTTCTTTTTTGCTCCTCAACTTAAAGACACAAAGCTGAAAGTGCAAAAACAGTGGACAGCACCATGTGCCAAAATAGCTATCAAGACCTCTACAAGCAGTAGTCAGAGAAGGATCTAATGCCTAAAGAGACTAGGCTGAAGACCAGGAAGTCAACTGGAGTGAAAGCACAAGAGTTCATGGAATTATTCTGGACTCTACCACCTCAGGAAGAAGAGGAATGGGTGCTTTTAGGTTCATAGGTGTGTACAAGGCCAATGACCACAAATGCCTTTTTAAGCTTAGCCATGCATCCCAAATCTCTGATAAGTTCTGGTACCCTTGACAGATGTAAGCAGGAGGTGGTTGATAAAACATTTACAATCAGCGGCCAGGGATACGAGCCATTTATAGGTTGCCTGTGTCTATTAAAGACAGAGATGCCAAACCAGGTATGAATTTCTTGTTCTCTATCCAGTTGTCCAAGTTACACTTGAATTGGGTTAGTGAGGAACTCTACTTTCCATTGATGGGGACCCTGTTTCAGAGAAGGGTAGTCTCTGAGATACATACTTGTCTCTCCAGCAGGTCATATTTATATTACAGGTAAAGTTTAAGTGTTTAGAATGGATAATTCTGATGTTGTTTGTTTTGCAGATATGCAGGAGGTCCATCAAGGTTGGGTCTGACAATGCATTGTATGCCAGGTATAGATCTTCCATCTACAGCCTGTAGGAGACAGAATACAGGGATAGGGCCTTCAGGTGGTCTTCATAGGACATGTTACTTACTTTGTGTCTTCTTTCAGTGAGGAATCTCTGTGGATATTCCAGTTGTTGGATGTGCCTGGCTAGGTACATACCAAAGGGGACATTGTACTCAATGATAGGTCTGATAAATGCCAAATACAGTGGAACAATGACCTCCTTGGACCTAGATGACATACCTTTGTTTATAAGTTGCACAACATGGAATTATTTCCTCACTACTCTAACCATGTGATGGTGTAAGGCGAGATTACTGTATACGTATGCACTCAAGTCCTTGACAACTGAGTTAACTCTTAGGAATGTGTTGTCAATATGATAGTTACCAGGGGTGGCTGACTTCCCAAAGGATACTATTATGCATTTCTTGGCATTTAGTTTTTGAGTCCATGGCTCTGACACCAGTTACTTGTCTGTGTCAACCTTTCCTGGAGAAGATTTGTGTCAGTGGAGGATTCTATGACAGCTCCTAATTTGCAATCATCTGCAAATTTAGTAAGCCATATGCCACTGAAATTGGCCTTGACATCAAAGATGTAAATGCCAAAATGGAGCAGTTTCAGGACCGATACTTTAGGGATTCCACTTGTGAATGGCCTCTTTGTAGAGGTGGATTCCTCAATTCTAACTTTCTGGGTCCTGTCTGTGAGCCTGCTGACTATCCACCAAGTGACATAAGGGTTTATATCTAACCTCTTTTGTTTTTCAACAATGCCTGAGTGGAGTATTGTGTCAAATGCCTGGGCCAGGTCAAGATAGGCAGTGTGAATCATTTGCCCTCATCCATTGCTGTGGTCATTGTCTCAAAGACATCCACCAGGTTGAGTTGGCATGGCCTGCCCTTGACAAAACCAAATTGGGTTGAGTCCAGTGTCTGGAGGTTTCCAGTGTCATTATTGATCATTTCCATGATAATTATTTCCATAGCTTTGCATATGAGACTAGTGAGACTTATGGGTTTGTTATTTCCAGGAACTATAGATGGCCCACCTTTGTGCAGAGGGATAACTGTTGCTGCTCTCCATTTGTGAGGCATGAAGCTTGTTTGGAGGCTCCAGTTAAATAGCAATTACAGAAGGCCAGATAATTTATGTTTCATGCAATTTAGAAGGCATCCTGGGATATTGTCTGGGCCTATTGAGGCAGTGTTCTTGGCCTTAAAGCAAACATTAAAGACCTGTTCCCGAATGATAGTAGGGGGGAGTTATACTTGTTGGTATTTCCTGAGAGGATCTTCAGGGGGAGAGATTGGCAAAGTTGGAGCTGCATTTGTTGGGCAGTAGGCTTGCTATATCTTTGGGCTCAGTATAGGTTGCTCCATGATTCTATTAACGATAAGCTCTGCACACAATTGTGTATTGCCTTTGAGGTTGTGGACATAGCTAAAGAATGTCTTGTGGTTGTCCTAAGCCATGAAGGCCAAATTTACCTTAAATTTGGCTTTGGTAGACTTTATTTGTCCTCTGGGGGTGTTTGTTTAGGTTGATGAGAATGCTTTTCTTCTTGTGGGTGCTACACCTCCTTTCCGAGAAGAAAGACAGCATCTCAAAATATTTTGTGTTAGGACTATAAAGCAGAGATGCAGATGAGTGAGATATGGAAGCAAGGAAAGATAGTGGTGGAATGCAGAAGTTCAGAAAGCTCTAAAAAATATGAGTGTAGGAAAAAGTGGGACGTAGATAAGCTGAACTAGGCTAAGAATAATATGGAAACCCTATAAGAAAACAAGCATGAGTAAACTGGAGAGAGTACAGCAGAACTATACCAGGAGCATCCATGGATATGAACATATAAGTTATTATGAAAGATTAAAATATCTGAACTTGTACAGTGTCTCTTACAGATATCTAACAGGAGATCTTATTCAGGTATATAGGGCATTTAGAGACCACTACCTCTGGGAATGTTTGGGGTTATCAAAAGTGACTAGAGAATCATCAGTCAAACTGTGTGGAAGGTTCTATAGGAATGAGAAGTGTATTAATTGGTTCTCTGATGGAATAGCTGATGCATGGAACAGACTACCAAATTACATTAAAGAGGAGAGAGATCATCATCAGTGTACCTGTGTTCTATAGGAATGAGAAGTGCACTAACTGGTTCTCTGACAGAGTAACTGATGCATGGAACAGACACCAAATTACATTAATACAGCATGTACTAATTTAGATATTTTTAAGAGCAGCCTGGACACTTATTATGGGAACAAGTGTTTTGGTATATTGGCAAGCTGGAAGGGCATTAATGCCCATGCTTGATATATTTGTATGTATGTTTGTATGTAAGAAGAAAAAGTGGTTGGCTAACCAACAGGCTAAGAGAGCAGTTGCCATTGCAAAGAACAGGGCATCACAGGCACTCTACCAGGTTCTGGAAAGTGGCTCAGCAGATGAAACAAAGAATCTCTAATAGGTTGCAAGGCAGAAAGATAAAGACGATATTCAGTTACCCAGGGATGCCAGCAACAACCTACTGACCAGTGCCAAGGACATCAAAGGCAAATTGAGGAATATTTCCAGCAGTGTATGAATGACAAACCCCCCCAGAGAAGTTTTACTACCACAGACGCAGCCTACAATGGAGAAGGAAGAAGAATCCAGTTCTAGAAGAAGTAAGAACAGCACTAAGGAAAATAAAACCAGGGAAGCAGCAGGCTCAGATGAGTTCACAGCAGATATCACCTTGATGGTGGGAGAATTAGGGTAGCCATGTCTCCTGAGTGTACTCCCAGTAGTGAGAGGGAAAACATGCATCCCCTATGACTAGATAATAAGTACCAGTTTAAAGGACAATGGGAATATTCACAACTGTGGCAGTATAGAAGTATTATACTCCTGTCACACTGTATGGATTTTCTGAAGAGGATGGTTGATAAACAAATAAGCAGAGTAATAGAAACTAAGTAGAAAGAAAGATGGGAGATGAGCAGGTCAGATTTAGGTCAAGATGTGGTACAACTGACACAATGTTTACAGTGAGACAGACAGTGGAGAAGACGGTAGAGATGAGGAAAGAGTCGAAATGGACATTCCTAGACTTGGAGAAAGGATATGACAAAGTCCCAAGAAAGCTGACTTGGATAGTCCAGCAATAGTTCAATGCCCCAGATAAAATTAGTGCTGGCTGTGTACAAGGACTCAGTTACTCAAGCATGAACAGTATTTGGACTCAAAAAGGGTTTCCCAGTGGGACTAGATGTGCATCAGGATTCATATCTCAGTCCGCTGCTGCTCAAAATGGTGATGGACTGCATTACCAAACAAGATGGAAGGGACAGATCAACAAAGCTGCTGTATGAAATGATGTGACATTACATGCAGACTCCGAACAGGAAGTTCAGCAAAGGATAGTTGAATGGAATGCAAAACTGAAGGTACATGGGATGAAAATGAGTACAGATTACAGCTGTCATGACAGCAAATGAGGGAAATCAGAAAAAGCTGAAAATCAGAAATAATGGACCAGTTTAACAGATTCATGTATCTAGAGAACTGGTTTAGAAGAAAGGAAATCTGAATCTGAGGAGATCAAAGTTTGAATCAGAGGGTCTACAGCCAATTGTCACAGAGTGCCAGGGGTAGAAAATGATAGAATAATGCCATAAAAGCTGAAAAGTAAGGCATATGAAAGAGGAGTGTGGACAGTACTTATGTATGGTATAGAAACCCGGACAATGAAGGCAGAGCAGCAGAGGAAGATAGATGACAGAGATGAAGGCAGATGAGAGAGATGGAGTGCCTGAGATGGGTGATAAGATGTACACTGTCAGATAGATGAGGAAATAATGAACATCAGAGCAGAAATGAAAGTAACTCCAATTGCAAAGGTTAAAGAGAACAGATTGTGGTGGTCTGGGTACATATGCAGGAAAGAAGGATATAATTTTGTGAAGAATATCTCGGAGGGAGGGGGTGAAGGCAAGAGAAAATAAGGACATCTAGCATAGAAATGGATGGATTGAGTGAGAGAAGACCTGAGTAGATAAGCTTGACTGTTGAATAAGACAGGATAGCGGTGTTGAATTGAGAGGGATGGCGACAGTTGACATGACACCACAACCTTGTGTTCAACATGTGAAAAAGAGACATGATGATGATGATGATGATGATGATGGTGATGATGGTTTCTTCTTAGTACTCTCTGTCATCTGCCACACCTTACTGTATGCAATGACTATGCACTGCTTTTGCTTAAATTGAGACAAATATATCCCATAGCCTCATGGTCTTAGCTTGCCACTCAATCTGTAGCATGCAATGGACTGCAAAGTATTGTATCTTACCTGCAAAATCCACTGCTACCTCCATGTTGAATAGGATTCATGTTGCTAGAGGAATGGTAGTTTGGCCGAATACAAATTGACTAAAAATATTTAGCCAAAAGTACTTTCACAAAAACTCAAAGAAATACCCCACACATCCCCCAAACTTAAATATACCTACTCCAAGGTCACACAGCAGTGAAGAAAAGGGACTAGACTACTGTTGCCAAAAGTGACTTCAGCTAAAATGTATCTGTTAAAAGGAGTTTGAGTGAACTGTCTTCAACAGATTAACACATACCCATTAAAATACCTTCTATGCAGTCTTCCAAACTACTACTAGGGTAACAGGATGAAAGCATGTCCATTTAATGCAGGTCTCTTCTTATTTGTTGGAATGCTGCCCAATACCTGTGCAACTCTCTCACATAATCTCCTTATTATTTTAATATGTATGCTTTCAAAGTTTGCTGTTTCCTCCATTCTGCTCATCAGCAAGACACTGCCTTTGGTAGGAGAGCAGTAAATAAGACAGTACTGCCTTGAATGAACAAAAATCTTATTGCCTACTCGTGACCTTACTCAACCTTTTTCCAAATTTTACAGGAGTTTGTTGATAATCCTTTATTATTTCTTTGTGAAACACTATCTACTTCAGTTCTGGCACAAATACTGGTATCCATGCAAAACATATCACTTCTTAGAGTGATTTCTGAAATCATCAAGCTTTTCACTTGTGCTTTCAGCATCTTCTATGTTGCTCACCCTCACTGCATGTAGTTATTAAGTTTGACTCCCTTCCTTCAAGGTTTTGATTTTCCCAGTCACCTCATTTAATTTCTGTTCATATGCCAGGGTTCTCAATTTCCCTATGCTGTGTGTTATGTCTGCTAATGTAGATAGTTCTTTTTCCATAACTATAAACATGTCCACTCTTTGGAAAATGATCTCTTGAAATTCTGCTTCTCACTACCTTCATCTTCCATTTTCATTCCTTAGCCAGCTAAGGTTCATTTTAGAGGATTATGTAGGACCAGGGACAGTACTAAGAAATTAAGCTACAATTACAAAGAGTGCTGACTATGCACCCTCACTTCTTGATATGGCTTTGTGACCATCAAGACAACATAAAGGAGTTAGGTAAGTGCATTTTAAATGATGCACAGTTGTGCACTGCAGGCACACTGTTTTGACACCAGTGATAAGTGTATAAGTCTTATCCTTGTGAAATAATGGTTCTACTATGAATCGATGATTTCTACACAGCCAAAGATTCAAAATCCCAAATAATAATACCCAAACCACAAACGGCTGAAACTTTTAACGGTAAGCATTTTTGCAAGGGGGAAAGCCCTCCTGCACTCTCTGAACTATATATATATATATATATATATATATATATATATATATATATATATATATATATATATATATATACCAACTCCATGGTTGCACCAACCTGAAGAAGGGAGGAATCACCCAAAAGAAGTGCATCTTTGCCTGTGCCCACTTAGGAATCACACAGGCAATGACTTCCAATGGAAAACAACAATTAATATTCTGACTTTCTGCCTATTTTGGGGAATTTCAAATTGACCTACTTTAGGGAAGCCTGAAACAATACTGCAAATACATTGCTAAAGATTTATAAAGGTCCAGTTCAAAGACCGTAAGGCATGAGACACTAGCTAAGCAGGTATCATACTATTTAGATATTCAAGTACATACGGTAAAATTAAAAGAAAAAAATTAGGGTAAAGGAACAGGTTAAAGTGAAATCCAACATCACTAAGCACTAAATAATGATGAACAAATTTCTTTAGGATTGACCTTGCTTTCTGGAATAGTCCTATTATCAAGGTTCCATCACTTAAGTCAAGCCTGAATGGTTGCATGTATTATGTCTCTTAGTTACCTAATGCATTTTTTTTTTCAATGTCTGTAGTTTAGGTATACACTGATAATCATTTTAATCACTAAATAATATTCATTGTTATAGTTATATAAATATCAACAGTATGCCAACACATCCTTTGTGAAAATTCACAAAATATATGCTAACAATACCTGGTTGTTAGTGCATAGAAGTGAGGCTGTGAGCTGTTAATAAACTTAATTTCATTATTCCTTTTTTGTTTTATTTTTCTTTTGTTGACTGGGTTAGCCACTCTAGGCTAGTGACCTCCTTTCAAGGAGTCCTGAGGTGGCATGTATACTCATCATATAGTTCAGAGTTTGATTCCCCCAGCTTCCATTTGCCTGTCTTGTGACTCTGAGCAAAGCATTTAACCAGGCAGTGCTCACAGGTTGAAAAAGTCTGATGTTTTTATGTGAAACAATTCTGTACTACAGCTTGAAATATATAAATAAAGTATTACATTACCAGTCCAAACAGGTAACTAGCTACAGCACCTGCAGTCTGAAAACAGTCTGTATCTCCATGGTGCACGTTTGCTTAGAAACAAACTTCTGTAAGTTTCATCTGATCATCAGTTGTCACTTAATAAGCATCCATAGACCTAAATAAATAATAAAAATAAAATAAATAAATACATGATTACTCATTAGATTTGGTTTGACCACAAGAATGTATGACACAGCCTAACTGAATGATAACCCTCTCAAGACTACACAGAAAGGATGAAATACCCCAATATCATGTTTTACTTTGGGGCCCCAATGTACAGGGCAGTTTTCTCAACCAGCCTCCATCAGTGTACCCACTGTTTCTTTCTTCAATTTCTTGTATCTCCCTTAGTATACATATGTCATGGGGGTTATATATAAACTCAGTTTTAGATGGAAAAAAATCTTAAGTAGCCCTTGTGGAGTTTATGCTAACATCCTAGCAAATAACTTCTATTCTTTTCACTGTAACCACCTATCAGAAGTCTAGAGGTGGGCATCCTAGGAAGGTAAGTTAGTTGTGCAGTAAGGCCTTGGAAAGGTCAGAATGATTATCCTTATTTTATTTATTTATTGTTCATTTGTTATACACTAACAAAACCTCCACAGTTGCCTCAGCAGATAGGTCTTGCTTTCACAGACTATGCATTTTTCTTACTTGTGTCTGTATAACTACATATTTAAGTTTCATATTTACCAATGCTTAACATTGTGAGAACCCTACAAGAAAATCTGTATGTATTTACTTTCTGTTATAATCACCCAGCGTAATGAAGTAGTATAAGTAACCCCAAATAGTGACTCATATTCTGCTGGTGAACTGATACCTGCTACTTTTGTAAGTGGTGGTCACTTAAAGACTTGTGCATTCCATTCCTAAAAGATGGATATCTTCATAATTCTGCAATCTGCTGGTATCTTCAAACACCTGGACCAGTGTCATATTGACTAATAAGTAGACTCCTTTCGCTCCATCTGTTTTTGGCACAACAGCTGACTTTCAGCTGTTCAGTTTGCTGAATGCAGCTGTCTGTTTCTTAACTTGTATATTTTGTCCTCTGCATTTTTTAGTTATGTTTAAATTAGCTAATTTGTCTGTATTTGGGTAAACAGCAGGTACATGCAATATCTGATTACAATCAAGACCATTCAAGACACTGTATGGTAGTTCATCCTTTAGTAGATAAAATGCAAAGGAAATGGAATAACCTTGCTTTTCTTGTGATATAGTTTTTACCTATGATATGGTGTTTATATAGTAACTTGTAAAGTTATATATGTAAAGATAATATCTTTTATGCAATTATGTTCTTCTGTAATAGTAGTCTGTCTTAATTTTGGAGCCTTCCCTCCTGATCTGTACTTCATAGTTTGCTATATTTTGTTTTGATATTTGTGTCTGATGTTTGTATATATGTTGAGCTTTTCTCCCCGGGCCTCCACTGAAAATGGGTATCTTTGTACCCAGTGGACTTTCCCGGTCAAAAAATGCCAATAAATAAATAAATAAAATAAATCCTGCCACCACAAGCAATATGCAAGCAGCAAGGTCAATCTTTTCCTTATGAAGACAAAGTACAAACATATACAATCCATTAAAATAAGATTAGTGAGTGAATACACACACACACACACACACACACACACACACACACACACACACACACACACACACACACACACACACACACACACACACACACACACACACTCACACACACACACACACACACACACACACACACACACACACACACACACACACACACACACACACACACACACACACACACACACACACACACACACACACACACACACACACACACACAAAGGCACACATATGGTTAATGTAATAACATGTCTATCTTGACAAGGGTATTTCCAAGTTATAAATTATACAGCCCAGACTAGCTGGCATGTTTACGAGGGATGAACAAATATCTGCTGACTGTATGGGAATATATACTAACTCCAAGGTTATGGTATGTCGGATTATTCCTCATGCTTAAAGGTATAGCAATCTTCGAGTAAACAGCAGGGCACTAGGGATGCAGAGTCTGAAGCTTCTTGCTAAGCAATGCTTTAAAGGTATAACAGCATGTTTCAGAATTTAATTTTATTTATTTGAAATACACATGGTTTTTCAAAGTGCAAGGACCTTGATGATTGTATCTCACACTTGATACAAAACCAAAGTAACTAATTTATTTATACTCTTTTAAGTCTGTTAAAAAGCATGAGTCACCTGATTGGCAAGCAGTAATGATGGTGAAGCTTCTAGCATTAAGTGGTCTCTGACAGGATAATACATTGCTGATGCTTAGCCTCTGGTGTCAAAAATCAAATCACTTCCTTTTAAAATAAGTAGCTGAAGAGAACACATTACTGTAGTCTGCATAGAAACATGGTTAGAACCATCCACGCTACAGGAAATGTATGTGCTACAAAACCTTGTGGCACAGAGGCATTCTGAGCATGAAATCTATGTTACCACTATCTCCAAAATGCTGCATTTGTGCTTTTAGCCAGTTTATTATGAAAAAAATCATGCTTGCAATTCCACATCACTCCTTTTATTTTGCACAGTGCAAACAGATCACTCCTAATTTCAACAGCTGGTTAAGAAAAAGAGCCTCTGATACGAGTCTAAATCGACTGCACATGTATCAGTGTTTGCAATGCTGTCTTACATGTCTAAGTGAACTAGCTTGGTGCATCTTTAGAGGTATGCGATGAATGTAATAACTTGGACAATTTGAATATGTTTTGTGATTGTATGCATCAGAAAGAAAAGTCTTCATGCAGGGTGCATATAGAGTGAACAGTAGAGGCAGAAATTAATTCTGGATGGCTGCATAATAAGATAAGCCATGCCAGATTTTACTCTGGTGTACAGCACCAGTACTCAGGTATGTACGCAGCCCTGCTTACACAGCTTATCACACAGTATAACATGTGCAGCCCTTGATAAAAGTAGAGAAGCAAATCACACATGGGAGTTATCAAATAATTCAATATATTAATAAAATTAGTCTCATGCTCTGCTTTTAGACCTTGAGATGAAGAAAACATAAGGTCTCGGGCAAACTGGCCACCAAGGTTAGTTGTTCAGCTGAAGTTTTGTGGCAAGAAAGTAGAATCTGGTCAACAGTACCCAACTAGGAAGTTAGTCATGTCTCATCAATCATCAGAAAACCACTTCATCTTAATAAAACTGAAGGTCTCTTTCAAACTGGCTTCTCGATCAGTGTGTGTGTGAGAGAGAGAGAGAGAGCAGTCTGAAAGGAAGCTCTAATTTTATCAAGCTTTAAAGATTTTGTTCCGATCGACAATAACCTGGGCTACAGAGATTTTTTTTTCAGATTTTACAGTCTGAATCTAATCTCAGTGCAGTTCACTTTCACATTAAAGATTGATATTCTGTGCAGTCACAGCTCATGTGACTTCATTGCTTTTCTGCAGATTTTCAAGGCTCTGTCGGGTACAGTGAAGAAGTTTCAAAATAACAGCAAAGAATAAAAGTACAAAAACTAAAATACAGTGTATAAATCACTTTCTTAGCCAACATTTTGTATGGCATGCTACAGTCTGTCAACAGATACGGATACTTTGTCTGGCCTGTTTGTAGTACCTCACTTTGAAATCTATATTTCCATTTCTGGAGCTCATTTTATGTACATCATTTTTTAATAGAAAAGCTTAGCCACGTAGTTGTCTAATAATTCTAACTGCAATTTTTCATCAGCAGGAACTGAAGGATGCCTTGACATGCTTTATATTCTGGGCATGTACTTCATTTCCAGGGATGAACAAACAACAGATTAGGCATGCAGTAAAAGTATATCTCGGAGAGTTCCTTAGTTCTTAACCACAGGATGTTATCTCTCTCTCTCAGGAAATACCCTTGACAGGTTTATGTTGAGTTTATGCAAGCTTTAATGATACACTAATCAACTATGTAGAATACTGTAGCAAAGGAACACAGGTCTCCTAACAGTATCCATCTCTATGTGCTCCTCAAAGCCTCTGGGTAATACTTACAATTCCCAATGACATCATATTAAACCTCATCCTACCTGTTTACTTTTACTGATCCTGCTGAACAAGATGGGCTACAAACTGTGCCACTGTTTGGATACCTTTTCATTAGCTTGTTTTTCTTATTTCATTCTTTTTTGTGATATCCATAAAACTATTGATGTTTGGGTTTGTGGCTTTGTAGGCTGGGTCTTTATAAAGTTTTCTATGAGGACCAGAATGTTTCAGCTTCACCTCTAGGAAGAAACTAATTTAAAAATCAAGAAAGTAAAACTTATATTTTAAATATAAAATGGCTACTTGATATTGAAATTCAACCAAACACCATTCTAGAAAAAATAAAACAAAAACATTTTCATCCCCTCAAACTGATACTGGCTACAAAACTGAAGATTCTGTAGTTGGGCACTGTAAACTCTTATAATATTTTTACATTTTAGGATTAATGATGTCATCAGATGATAGTGATTAATGACCTCACTAACCTGTATTTTAAAACATAATATGTGTCCATTTTGCATAGCCTAATGTATAGATAGAAAACAGATAGGCAAATGGCACATACAGGTACTCATATGGAGTCATCTGTATGATGGAGAGCAGCTCTGAATTAGATGGCTTAAAGAGCAACTCTAGGGTAAACTTTACATCTTAAGGGCCTCATAAGAAGCCATTTCTGGATTTGGAGTGTCTAGAGTAAGAACTAAAATCTGTGTTTTGTGTACAGCCTGCTTTGTGTAGAACTCTATTTGTAGACATTACCCGTGTAATGAAAGCACGGCAGTATAAGTCCGTGCAGTATCGGAGAAGTTCCAAGCCATCAGTCCTTCACTATGGGTTCTTTCTGACATAACAAAGGCTGCAGCAATGGATATACAGCACATAAAATCATAAGGTGCATCTACAAGCTATTCAATGGGCCGTACAACAACAGCAAGAGGAGCTTGGAGAACAGAGGGTCATCATTGTACCCCACTCCTGGGAATTACAAGAGCTTCATACTCACCCTACAAATTGAACTGAAAGCTGACAATTTAGAAAATCACACTAAACACGATATATATTCATTGCCCCCCCCCCCCCAGAACAAATTGAAGGAGTTGGGCTCCTGCAATTCATTAGGAATGAGTTAGCTAAGGTACTGGGATCCAAAATATTGTCCCATAATTGTGTGAGTCAGTTGCATTACCTTAACAGTCAAAAGGTCTGACAATCTGAAACATTTCATTATTAAATGTCTTGACCTAACTATCTTGAGACTAGTTTGCAGAAAGCCTGGAAGTCTGGCAGTACCTTTGACCTTGGTGGGGTTCAATCAACCCATGGGTACTGACCCACTAGTACTGACTAGAGAGTCATCAGGAGTGGGCCACCTCCAACTATGTAGTACTTCCTTGTAGTTAAAAAGGAAGGCTCGGTACTGTATTTTAGGAGATCCTGGGAGATAAAATTCCTAGTTCTATTTGGGTATGATGCAACTTTGGCCTTATACAAGGGGAGCTTACATCTTTCCTCACATGACCCAATGGAGACAAACTATTTTTTGACTAAATATCCTACAGGGTTATTTATTTTGCATGCAGAGGCAGTATATACATTAACCCCAGTGAGCCTAAATGCTGAAAAGTGAGACTGACCCTTGAATTTTTGAGCCAAAGGATTAGTGCAAGAACCTCCTTATTCACTTCTCCAACATTAATGTACATTAAGTATGCCCCCTTAAATGGTCAGCAGGTACACAACCAGAGCAAAAGCCTGAATAAACTTTAATTCAGTTTGGGGAAATCAAATCCATAGAAGTTTCTTGAGGTGACCAAAGACTCGTAGCAAACATCTTTGGTGTCATTGCAGCAACAGAATCAGCCCCACTTAATTAATGTCTGCAGCATTTAGGAGGACAGACCCTACAGTAGCAGAATGGTGGGCAGGTAGAACGTGTCCTAGTAGTGTCAGGATGGTGCTGTCTAAATCACAACTAATGAAGACCAGTATTTTTTCACTTTTTTGTTGAGGTTTATTGAATGCTTAATTTCACTCGATTGACTATATCCGATAGATACATGGTGGTATAGACTTATGTCATTTGACAGGATTTTGGACCCCTATCTATGATTCTTTATTGGATCCTGCTGTAGGCCTACCATGTTACTAGCTTTTACTGTCAGGTCTCAAGAATTATTGACAGGTTTCACACCAAGGAAGCATATGAGATTATTGGGGTGGGGTCAAAATTGAAGAGTCTTTATGCTATTGTTCTAAGCTGCCAGCACATTGTATTGTGTTTTGAAAACATATTCCTCATAAGGGGGACTTAAAGGCTATCTCTACTTTATATAGTTGTTACTGTCTGTATTTGTTTAGTGTTTGTTTCTAATAATTTGTATCTTTTACATGTTTTCTTGTTTTACTAAAGATTTCCATCTCTATCTTTTGCTCTGATGTATTAAGTATCATTACTGCTGAATTTGAATTCCAGTTTGAATAATGTTAACCATGTAAGCCACAGTGATGCAACACCTGGTTCTATATCCAGGTCTGGTAGGTCTGATGTAGAAATCAGGAGTGTTAGCTGAAATGTTAAAGTCATGACATCACCTTGACAGATCAAATCAACATTACCGTATATATTAATGGACAGCTTGCATGTTTTCCTACAGGAAATTTAAGTGAAACACACACAGGTCAACAAATTCTTTACTAAGCAGACAAGTCTGTGGTATGCCTTGTGTGCTATCTCAGCTAAGAGAGGTGTCATCATTTTATGATGGAAGAATTTGAGTTGGACTGTGGAGAAACACCACAGTGATAACTCAGGCATGGGGGGGTGCTTTCAATCTAGATAAATTTTGTTCAGGTAATTTTGGTTAACTTTTATGGTCCTAAAGAAGATGACATCACACCTCTTCATAACTGTATCAAAGTGGTCAAGTCTCTCATGCCCCATTTAGGAATGATTATGAAGGACAGGGAAATTAGCACCACTCTAGACTCACGGGTTGATCGAACACCACCAGGGACAAACTGCTCTCCAGAAATCGTAAGGGAGTACAAGGTAGCTATGTCTGATTTAGTGATAGCATATATTTGTCAGGCTTTCCACCCACTGGATAAAAATTACACTTTTATAGGTAATGGTGGAGTTCTAGCAGGATGGAGGAGACAGATCAACAAAGCTGCTATATGAGATGATGTGGCATTACAAGCAGACTCTGAACCGGAAGTTCAGCAAAGGATAGTTGAATGAAATGCAAAACATGTGCAACTGGGACCCTGGTGCAGAAATACATCCATATAAAGCCTTGCACATACTGGATGAATACAGAACATGATTATCACAGCCTGTAGATGTGCACATATTTCTTACAAATACACCTGCTAGACCGGTGACTCAATAGCTCAGTCTGTTAAATGCCTCATAAACAGTACATTTTTGCCACACACAATCCTGGGTTCAAATCCGCTGGTGTGTAGCACTGCATTTTCAGCATAGTGAAGCCAACAATTAATGACAGACTCATGCACTCTTTATCCACACAATGCATGTCAAATGAAGTGACTGCCTTTAACTGATGGAAGTCACAGGCCCGAAGGAAGGAACATACTTAATGTATCCCTATAGCAAATGTACATGTACGTAAAATGTCAAGTCATGCAGTAATATGCATTCACAGAGAATGTCACCTCAGGTACTGTGAATGAGGACCACTAATATCAGAGTGCACCACACAATCCTTTCAGAGTCACAGTGCAGATTACCACAGCAAAACAACGAACAAACACATTTGAAGTCCCTGCTTGTAAAAAGGACTGCCCTCATACAAGCTGCAAATTACTACTAGACTGTAATACATGGCCTGCGGCCTGGCAGATGACCAAATGGTGGACATATTCACACACATACAAACACACACACACACACATATATATATATATATATATATATATATATATATATATATATATATATGGGTCCCCTTCACATGGTTGACTTTTCAGAAAGTCGAGACCATATGATCAACTTTCGAAAAGCTGACTATGAGGAACTGCCATCTCCATACAGTGCGGCAGTGCGGAATGGGAAAATTTTGTTACGGGGGGGTGTGGGGGGTGCAAGGGGGCCTGCCCTCCTGCTCACAGTTGAAAGGTAAGTGTTTGGTGTGTGTTATGTGTTTATTTTACATGGTCGGCTTTTCGAAAGTCGATCATATGGTCTCGCCATATGAAAGTCGACTTTCTGAAGAGTCAACCATGTAAAGTAGACCTATATATATATATATATATATATATATATATATATATATATATATATATATATATATATATATATATATATATCTGTATATATATAAAATATATATACCCCATCTTGCTCAAATACACATCAAACATGTCGCCTAGTACGCTGTTATCACTACCATTGCCTAACATACTTACCTTAAAAACATGCCTTCATTGGAGTATAGGGGGTACTCTCACTATGGGCCTGGCTCTGCAACAAAGCTGACACAGCTTGCACAGTTACTCCTACAGATTGTTGTCCTCCAAAGTGTTCACACTATCTGCCTATGTCTATTACCTGCAGCAATAGCTGCAGCCTGTAGCACACCCATCTCTATGTAAAGGTGTCTGCTGCAGACCAACCCTCTACAACGATGTAGTCTCCTCACCCCAGTAATGTCCAGCACAACATATCAGAAAGGTGCCCTAATCTACATGAAGGACTTATATATTTTAAAGTGGTTGCATGTCACTGGCTGATGATAGTACAAATCAGCTGTTTTGGCTGCAGTTAGCATTTCAGAACCAATGACTAGTTTAGAGATACTCACCTGCTGCTGGGAAGCATGCTTAAAAGGCAAGCAGCTGGCTATGGGGAACCATTCTGTATAAGACCTTCCTCACATGGAGCATGCCATTGTAGCAACTATACTATCACCACATATCAACAGAGAAGTACTGCACTCCATCAGTTATGTAAATGTTGTTGTGTACAACAGATTGCAGATGGATGAATAGACTTAAGAAGGGTAGTGATTACAGCATTAAGCCTGTCTTAGACCTGTGATAATTACATGTCAGTGATCTTCTTCTGTCTTACATTTACACAGGACATACAAAACATCAGGGGTACATTGTCTTGTGTCATTGTGGCACACTGGTCTTGCTGGACTGTCCCTTTATAGTGGTTGCAATAACGCACTGCTATTCGTGTGGCATTGTTCATATGACATATTATCGAGGGGTTGCCCATAGGGGACACACCACAGTAGACCTGCGTGTTGGGTGTGTGATAATACAGCACTAGCTGTCATGGCACACATACCTGACTATTGCTACTATCTCAGTTGTATCCACACACTTTGTTTGTACACTGTGGAGTATGACATGTATGAGCCTTGCTGTATCTGTACATAGTGTACTTCCACATATGTGATCCTGTAATGTGTTCCCCTTTTCTTGTCTTTTAGGAATTATGTACCATAGATGCCATGCATCCCTCTCAGATGTGAAGATGAAATTATACTGCAAGCACTAAGGCAACATCATCACATCCTATATTATCCAGGGGGATAAAAAGCAGGGAACAGCGGGCTGCATTGTGGGCAGACCTTGTCCATGATGGGAATTGCATGGGCCAGCAGGGCAAGACATATGAGCAGGTTCGACAGTGGGCAAACGACATGATAAATGCTGCATGACAAAGGGCAGCAGTTGCAGCCAGGGATCGTGCTGTCACTGGTGGAGGGCCTGCAGAGGAACAACCACTCTCGGCTACTGAGGAATTCCTGGCATACCTAGGCAGACACAACAGCTCCCAGGCATCCATCACACCATACATCATGGAGGTGGATACCACATTTGCCACAGGTGAGGAGCATGCAAGTAAGCTTACTGTAATCAGTATTGTAATACTGTAGCAGTCAGTGTTTCAGGCTGTGGATACTCTTATGTCGGTGTCAGATCTTTGTTCTTTGGGGGGGGGGGGTTAACCTCAGTTATGCACTCATACTCAGATTGTGACCAATACAATAAATAACACATTCGCTACTGTAAAGTTGAGATATATGGACGTATTCCCTTGTTCTGCTGCAGTATTGGTACTGACATTACCCCATCCTCAACTTTTCACAGGTCCATCAGGTATTGCCCAAGGTCATGGTCCTGTTCCTGTTAAGCATGACACTTGATTTGTTAAGGAACAATTATATTCTAGTATGGTTAAGGTCCAGAATAATGGCCTATGTAAGCATAACTATGTGTGCAAACAGTGTAGGATGGTTTTAAATTCCAGTCTGAAACAGGAACTTAAGGTTTCTAGAAGGGGTAGTCACAGCAGTGTAGTTCAACAAACAGATACACTTTGGCAATTACAGTTAAGAGCAAATAAGGCACCTGGTTTAAATGAGGCAAAGAATCTAAAATAACTTTTGAAATGCAACAGGTTGAAGTTAAATACATTAGGCAGTGAAATGTATATTTCCATATATTTATTAAGAGAGTTGTACTGGGTTTTTATGTGTTGTATTATCAAGTATAGTGTCATACTGATGAATTAAAATGTACGTATTACTGGTCATGTTTTACTTGATCTACTTCAGTGATTGTTAAAAAGGTCCTGAGTTGAATTTGTATTTTGTTCCAAGGAAGTGTTTTGTGGACAAAAGCATTGAAGAAAGTTGTTTGACCACTAATCCAGCTGTGGGTCTTCATTGTTATGAGGTTTGGAGGCTTTTTGTATGTACTGCATTTTTCTTTCTTATTGCAGGTTGTCTGTTTCCTATATGACCTGGTGTCAGTGTCTCTTCAGACTCTGATGATGATGATGGCCACAGTGAGGCACAAGTGGGGGTGTCAGGGGCTGAATCTGTCCCAGAGTTAGACATCTCTCTTTTGCCCCCATTGTTGCTGCACACAGTCTGTATGCCCACACCCACCACACATACCTTGTCCCCGGAGGCCACAGATATTGGACAGTCAGAGGGTGGGGACATTGAACAGGAAAGTGTGGCAACTATGGCTCCAGTGAGTGTAAACACTGGCCATAGCCAGAGACCTGGCAAGGTCCCATACAGGTGGATTGATAGAGGTGCTTGAAGAAGACCTGATGTCTGTCCACTACCTGTTGCAGGTGTCACATCATGGGTCAATTGCCACATGTTTTAGGCCATCATGGAGGCACAGGCACATTCTGAAAGGAACACCAGATGTATGCTTAGGGTTGAGGATGCAGCACAGTCTGACACCATGACTGCCTTAACCACATTGGGGACACCCTGGATTAGTTCAGTGATGCAGTGTACAGACAGTGGGCTGAGACAGTGTCTGTCTTGGGCCGCACATTGTCTGTGCTGAAACATGTTGTTGAATTTGAGTGTCGAACCCGTGGATGTAGGTCAGCATCACCATCTACTGAAAGTCCATGTGGCTGTGCACTGTTCTGATCCTGTAGTGACAATACATCCATTTCTACAGAGCAAGAGTCTGCTATCCACAACACAACATGGCAGGCCATGGACTCATGGTCTTGGGCAGTCCAGTCGGGGATACATTCCCAGCAGACAGCAGTTACCATCAAGTACTAGCACCACTTCTGACCTTCGGCATGGTGGTGCCAGTGCAACTCCTGGCAGAGCCAGTTTCTCTGTTCAGGGCCGGAAATGGTGAACTGTCAACTCTACCATGTACGGTCCAATGCTGTCCAACATACACACATCTAGGGCCAGCAATGAGCTTGACTGTGCACATGCACACACTCACACTCTCACACACCACTCTCAAATGCAGGTCACCTACAGACACACATGGCACCTCTGTATGGTCCATTTTACAGGATCTCCTCCTGATTCACACACATGCTGTCTATCATTTAGGCCAGCCTAAGCCTCATGCATCCCCACACAACACCCTGCACAAGTGGTAATACCTGTGCCACCACATCCTTGTCATCCACACCATCAATGCAGGGAAATGAAGCTATGTGTCTGATGCACAGGGTGACTATATTAGTTAACATGCACTTGTGTAATGCAGTGTTGGTTCACCATGCCACTTGTAGTGGTTACTGACAGATTTGAATGCTGGCATTTGTTACAAGTACAACACATACATTTGTGTACCTAATGTATGATGTTGTATTGGCTGTATAGCATAGTAGATGGATGACTCACTGTAAGGACAATAACCTAGTATGTGACGTTAATACTACATGCTTATGGGAGAGATTTGTCCAGCAGACTGAAGCATACCCTTGGAACAGAACTCTGCACACAGAGCAGCTCAGTGCACCTCAGCACATGCCATCTGTCTAATTGGCTGGTTGACTGTCATCTCAACACAAGGCACCTGCCAGTGTCCCTTTTGGATTGGGGCAATATACCATGCACTAAGTGGGCTGGACTGAGATTAGAACTGCTTTCTATCTAGTCTTATACATTATAGATCACAATACTTATCACATGAACCACAGCTTACATATGATACTGCACTGTTAGCTGGTAGTCTTAAGGGGGCTGACATCATCAGGCCTTGTAAAAGAGAGCAGTGTGGAAGCCAGCAGCACGTTACAGGCCCAAAAAGTGCATAACCATTGCAGGTGGATAGCCCATGAGTGCATTCCCATTGATTTGCAGGGAATACACTCACACACCAAGTGGACTGGAATGAGATTAGAAGCCCTACCTATCAGGTTTTACACACTATAGATCATAGTACTTATCGCATGGATCACAGCTTATGTCTGATACTGCACTGTCAGCTGGTAGTCTTAAGGTGGCTGACATCATCAGGCCTTGAAGATGAAGGCAGTTTGAAAACCAGCAGCAAGTTACAGGCCCAAACAGTGCATAACCATTGTAGGTGGATAGTCCATGAGAGTATGTCCATTATTTTGCTGGGGGACACACATACACACACACACACACACACACACACACACACACACACACACACACACACACACACACACACACACACACACACACACACACACACACACACACACACACACACACATGCCCAGTGAGCTGGAGTGATAATGGAACCCCTACCTATCTAGTCTTATACACTACAGATCACAGTACTTATTGCACATGCCACAGGTTACCTCTGTTGTATATGTGATTGCAAGCAGAGTACTTGTGGATTACAGAAAATAGGCTTGTGTTGAATAGCATCTGTGGCCTACAGAGTAATATTGCTTCATATCATTATCTGCATCTAGTATCCTAGCAGTGAGATAACTGTTTTTATCCTAGCTATGTATGTACAGTTACCAGTATGGCCATATGTGGCTTTTTGCAGTTACATAGGCAAACCTGTGGGCAGGGACAATGTGCCCTGTGCATACGTGTGTTGCCAACATTATATATTACACCACCTGTTCACATGTGTCTCTCTATGTGGAAAAATCCAGCAGGCACAGGGGTCTGTAGGTAAGTGGATTATGTACTGTTGCACCCTTACTTTGGATCCTTTGAGCAACGGTTTGGCTGTGTGATAGTGAAGATTTACTCACCATTTGGGTATGTCGGACAATACAGGCATCCACACACATATTTCTGTATATTACAGGGATGTATATATAAATGTAGCTCTGTGTGTGTGTGTGTGTGTGTGTGTGTGTGTGTGTGTGTGTGTGTGTGTGTGTGTATGCTATGTATATGTGTTATGTAGATATATGGTGGGAGTGTATGTATCATTTTAATATATATAGCTATATATATCAGTATATATCTATTTGACACTATATAACAATATATATACTATGCATGTGAGAGAGAGAGAAATAGTGACAGACAGATATGTGTAGACATTTATACATAGGTCATTTTGATAAAGGGGTAACAGAAATGGCTCATTTTAACTAAGTGTCTGGGCATGCCCAGTGGGACTGTCAGTACTGATAAAGTGACTCCAGGCTGCACATACCTGTACTCCAGTCCAGGATTTTGTATGCTGCAGGCATTAACCATCTGTCCCTGTTTCTGCAGTACTGCACTTCAATCGAAATGTCCATGGCATTCCCTAGCTGTGTGCTGTACTTAATATGTGATTGAGGTTGGTAATGTTACACCACCAACAGACTGACAGTCTGAATACCTCTCAACTGTCCTGATTTTCACAGAATATCCAGAGTTTTGTCTCATATGTTTGGTCTGTCTCTCATACATTTGTGGTCATCTGTTAAATTATTGAATATTGACATCACTACATTATACTAAATACAGACAAACATTTGTATTTCAGAATTTATATCCTTCAGAAAATATGCAACAATGCAACACCTTTAATTCCAACAACCTTCTTGGTTTACGGGAACAATATTTAAAATCTGTCCCTATGTTTGGGCTTTTGTCCCCCCAATATTTCTGTCTTTGTCCAGATTTCTTGCACTAAGAGTGTGAGAGGTATGACAGTCTGTGAAAACACCAACATAGTACCTCACATGCAAAAGATGTGAGTAATTCCAGATTAGAACCATCAATAGCATCACCCATGCTAGCTTCCCCTAGTCCACTGAGCCATTCAGGTTGCCAGACAGAGAGGAGTCATTCATCACTCAATCAGCAGCATAAATATGTACATTGTTATCCTGCATGAGGAGAGACATACAGTGGTGTGAGCAATATCTATGTTACAGCCCTGAGATTGCCTGGTCCACTGATATACCATAGGTGATTTTCTGTTAAAGCAGTTATTTGGGTACACTGCTGTGCTGGGCATGGTGGAACAACAGCACATGATCAGCTTGGGTAGACAGTTGTCCACATATCATGTGTGGCCACTGTTTAACATCTCCCTTGCCTGATGTCATGAATATTCCAGTCATGAGGCCTAATGAATATTAAGGACCACATACTATTGGACTGTGTATCTGTAGTCCCATGTGGATGTTACACATGTCCAAATAGGCCACTATATTTCCTTGCATAACAACAGCAGATCTATACATATGATATCATAGTATAATAATTCTTATAATTAGTGTGTAGATTAGAGACTTACCTTGTGAATGCAGCAGTTGAGAGACCTGTAGTTCAGGGCAGACTCTGTCTGATGCAAGCAGTAAAAAGCCAATACATGAATAGGTACAGGTTGTGTGGGTTGCCTGGCATCAGCTATCTTAATATATGTGTGTGAGTAGGAGTAAGTTGTCAGTCCCTAGGGCCCTAGGTTGTCAGTGAATGTGCTATGCGTAGTCTCTTAGCCAGTGCCAGGATGTACTGCGTACGCCTATGTCTGCCTACAGGGGCATCATCAGGGGGATCCTCCTCCATGTCCTCCTGTGAATGTGGCTGTAGTCACCTAGGCACTGGTGGGGGGCTGTGTATCCCTTCCTTTTGCTGAACCTGCTGCAGATGTTTCCACAGGATCATATTGTGTAGCATGGCACATACTGTGAACATATGTGTGCATGTGGCTGAACAGTACTGCAGGTCTCTACCAGACATATCGAGGAACTGGAACCATGACTTCAGCAACCCAAACACATGCTCTATGATGCTCCTAGTTTGTGTGTGTCCCTCATTATGCATTCTTCCACACGTGTGTGTGTGTGTGTGTGTGTGTGTGTGTGTGTGTGTGTGTGTGTGTGTGTGTGTGTGTGCATTTCTGATGGCTGTCACCATCCTCAGTTCCAGTATATAGCCAGCATCCCCAGGAAATGGCCATGTGGGAAGTCCCCTATAGCAAACATCTGGTGCAGCTGTGATGCATGCCAGATATGGGAGTCGTGATAATTGCCAGGGTTGCCAACACACACATTTGTGATAATTCCCTGGGCATTGCACACAACCTGGCAGTTGACAGAATGGTACCCCTTGTGGTTGATGTAGATTCTACCCTGGTCACTGGATGGTAACTTGATGTGTACATGAGTACAATCTATAACAGAAGTTTTGGATATTGCTGGCCCTCACCTCAGGGGTGAGGGGAAACTAATTGTGCTCACTGGCATGTGGTAGTATGGCATTCAAGAATTGGTGGAGACCCTAGATGCTGATGCCTGTGAGACCCCCATCATGTCCCCAGTTGGTCTTTGGAAGGTACCTGTGGCTATTATCCTAAGGGTTACACATACCTTTGTCTCCACTGAGATGGTTTCCCCTCTATGGGCTCAGGATTTGAGTTGAAGGTGGCAGAGCTCAGTGAGTTCTTGAATATGTCCCTGTCCACCCTGTAGTTCTCTACAATCTCCAGATCATGTATCTCCTGAAAGGTGACCCTTGGCCTGAACACTCTTTTCCTTCTCTGTCTAGGCCTATTATCAGCAGCACCAGCAGCATGGACTTCAGTGTCTACAATATACAGATGTAGCAGACCTGCAGCAGCCTGTAGCATTCTTTCAGTTAAAATTCCCAAGTCTATACTCCAATAGTGCAGAGTATGGGGGAAACAATCAGATTGTAGAGTGTATGCAGACTTTATAGTGCTCTACTGTAGGTGCTGCCTGAATGATTGGCTACCTATGATGCATTGCACCTGCCTAGTATATCATTAACATCATTTAATGGCCCTAGTTTAAGTTAAACAAGGGTCAAAACTAATTAATACATCATTGCCTTTTAGATACTCTCAGCAATGTGGTGCGCCATGCAAACTCCCGCCCCATAGGTAAGAAAGATTACCAGTTGGTGGACACACCCACCAGACTTCCACTCTCAGAACAGTGGCGCACCATGCAAACATGTGGAATCATGTGCCCTGTAGGTAAGCAATGCTTCAAAATCAGTGTACACACCCCCCAGACTTCCATGCTCAGCATGGTAGTGAGCCACACAAACAGGTGCAGCTAAGCTCCAATCAACTTAGGAGTTATTAGACACACCATCTCCTGATGTTACCTACCTCCTGTGTGGACACCGACATGGTTCTCTGCCTACATGGAGGGGCTATGCGGACACAAATACTCCATTATGCTATTCAGTAACTCCACCTCATTTGCATAGGGATCCATGCTCACAACCTGGAAACTACAAACTTCCAAGCCCATCCACATCAGCAACAGCACCGATGCCCCATTGTTGATACTCCATGCAGTCTTGTAATACATTTCTGTATCATGATATATTAATTTTATTTCCACTTTTTTATTATTATTTTTATTTTAAGGCATGTTTGAGTACTGTGGTGTGCTGTTTAAACATACCCAGATTGTTAAAAAAAAACAAAATATTTTAACATATTTTCTGTAATTTGTGAGACACACAGTGGATATTTTCACATATATCTGTGTGTGGTATGCCATTTTTGTCCATCTATCTACATTTTTACAGCCTCCTTTGTCTGTATATGGAATTTTTTCATGTACACTATGGACACTGACACAAGGTCTGCAGGGCTGCCTATTTGCTTGCTGGATCGCTCTACCTGCCTCATTTGCATGAGATTCACCTGCTTATGAGGTGATTTGTATACCATGGAACTTCCCACATTGACATGTGCATGCACACTGCCCAACAGTGGTTACTGGATCGCAAACCTGCTTACTTTCATGTAAGCAGTGTGGTACAATGCCTACATGGTAAAAAAGGCCATGTAGGCTTTATTAAATTCCCTCAATGTTTATATGTGAAAGTGCAAAGAAATAGATGGTGATTATTTCATTGTGCTAAAGGGATGAAATTGAAGATAATTTTGGCATTAAAGTGTAAGGAGCCCTATAAGGAGTTGCAAGTGACAGCTCAGCATGACAAAGCTGGCAAGCTACATGTGGACTCGAGGGCAAGAATTCTACCACTGAACCACCAATGCTCTGGCAAACGAGAATTCTACCACTGAACCACCAATGCTCTTTTCTGATGAAGTCCATATGGAGAAAACGTGGATGTATTAAAGTTTAGTCTGCTTAATATTGTGCAGTCATTCCTCCATTCCTTCAGTTGTGGTGTTTGTTTTTGGAGCTGACCACATATCATTTTTTTACTTTTTTGTTGGAGTACATCTGGTAAGAATAGGGTCCAAGCAGATGAGTGTTTTTTAAATACATCATGTCCCAGGTCAAGAGGTTTTGGAAGTTGGCATAGCACTGCAAGGAGTAAATTTTCAGAAAATCCCAGAAGAAGCTGTTAACCAGTTGGGTAAACGTTTATTCCCTGCTGAGATTCTAAAGGCCATTGAACAACTATTGGGGTGCTGATTTCTAAAAGTGTGTCATGGCTGCCCCTTTATATCAGTTCTATGTGGATGTTAAGTGCCAGCAATTCCCAAATAGTTTTATTTGTGCCAATGTGCTCAATTCCCAAAAGCCATCTTGAGACCACACAGATCCTGTAAAGTCTTGACCCATCTCGCTACTACAGATAGACTTAAAATTTTTCTTAAAATTATTGACTAATAAATTGGAAAAAGTACTACCCTATATCATGAGGGACAAATCACTTAGGATTTATAAAGGGGTTGTGTGGGGAGTTCTGATTTTGTGTAATTGTGATTAAATATACAAACCTTTCATGCAGCACAACACTTTCACAGAGGTGATGCTTTTAGACTTTAGCAAAACCTTTGATTTCATATATTGGGATTTCATTTCTGAGGCTATGCAGGCATTAAGATATCTAGTGACCTTTATTACATGGTACAAGCTGCTTTATGCATCCCCCGTGGCACAAATCTACTCCAACAACATTATCCCCAAAAATGGAGCTTCAGGATGTCCCCTTTCACCACTATTATTTGTTATCACCATATTTGTGCCAGATTTATGTCTCTACTCACCCTTCTAAGGACACAGGATTCAAATGGAAGGAAGCTCTGCCCCACTTACCACCTGGTTTGCAAACGATTCCACACATCCAGTGGAACATACCATCCAATTCCAGTGGGGCATATCGTCCAATTCCTGCAAGATGCATCCTGCTTTATTGTATCTGAAGATTTCTACGAAGTAAATGGTGTTTCATTCATCCATATCATTAAGGCTTGGACTAAAGTCAATAAGCAGTAAAAAAAGCATCCCCAAAGTGCATATTATTTGGCAAACTGAGATTAACTTCAAAATCTTCATCTAAAAGTAACTCACCAACATTTTGAAATCCAAGTAGTTTTGAAAAGATTTTTCATATCTCTCTCTCTCTCTCTATATATATATATATATATATATATATATATATATATATATATATATATACTAATAGATAAATAGAGAGTTATACCCCATATATGCGTGTATGTATATCCTATCCTTGGCCCTATAATGAGAGTGTAAAGCATGCAAGATATCATAAACATCATGGCTTTGCTTGTGTCATAAAAATGTTACCATTCTTCCTATGTCATGCTTGTCTGGAGATTATATATTTATCTCTCCATTTATTCATTTTAAACTTATTAACTCTTAAATTTACTTACTGCTTAATGTGGATATCAAAGTGTTTGTGCATATTTTGTCAGATTGGTGAAAGTCTTTCTTGTCTTATAGGGGATCAACAAGTGGGTGTTATTAAAGGCAGATCATCCATTGAACACTTGCATATTCTTATAGATTTTGCAGCATCAGCTTAGGAGAAGGGCCAGAGAAAGGCAAGGATTGTGCTAACAAGCATTCTGAAGATTATAGACTGTACAGAGGTCATCAGAGATGGTAGGTGGTTGAAAAGGACTGAAACACCTTTATATGGCCCCAAAGTTAAGTCTGTGTGTGTGTGTGTGTGTGTGTGTGTGTGTGTGTGTGTGTGTGTGTGTGTGTGTGTGTGTGTGCTCAGGTGTGTGTGTGTGTGTGTGTGTGTGTGTGTGTGTGTGTGTATGTGTGTGTGTGTGTGTGTGTGTGTGTGTGTGTGTGTGTGTGTGTGTGTGTGTGTAGATATGTGTATGTGTATGTGTGTGTGTATATATATATATATATATATATATATATATATATATATATATATATATATATATATATATATATATTTTTTTTTTTACAGGCCTACTTCACATAATCGAACATCCAAATGTTCGACTTTCATTTGGCCGAGACCATATGATCAAATATTTGAATGTTCAAAAATGTGAAAAAAAATAAACAAACAGAAAAATAATAAATAAACAGTGCTAGCAGGGGGGCAAGACCCCTGCACCCTCCACGTGGGGGGCTGCTCCCCCCACACCCCCTGCTATTTAAATACACCAACTCTGAGATCACACTACATTGCAGTAAAGAGACATCTTCCCATTCTGCTCTCTGTGGAGATCCCCATTCAGACCATTCAAATGTTTAAAAGTTCGATCATATGGTCTCGGCCATATGAAAGTCGGGCCTTTAAAAGTTCAACCATCTGAAGGAGACCCATATATATATATATATATAGAGAGAGAGAGAGAGAGAGAGAGAGAGAATACAGTATTTTAAAGATGAACACGTCAGACTTGTCTGTTATCACCAGGACTATTTTTAAGGCTCACTGGATGTGTGGTACATGGAGTAGGGGAAGCTAGTTAAGGCAGAATAGCATTAGGAAAAGTAATGGCATTTATCTATTTGCAGATGACTGCATGATGCTGCTTTTGGATGCCATTGTACATCTTTGCGGGAAACTGGAGATATTCTGTACTTTTGTAAGTGCATCAGGGCTTTATTACTAGCCACAAAATGTAGTCCCAATTAAAATTGGAACTAAACAAAAGGGGCTTAAAGTTTATAAATGGTAGCTGAGATTAGAGACCAGAAATCAGCAAATCTGCAGGTAAGGACTGAGAAAATGTTAGATGCATGGACAGATGGATTTGCCACACTTTGGGGTGGGGGGTGGAACTAATTCACACAATGGTACTTCCTCAAGTACTTTTTTTTGCAAAACTGATGAAAATTAGCTCTCTAGGACTGTAGGACATATACAGCCAGTTTTCAAAAAGTCTGTGCAGAAACTGAAAGAGGATGAATCACAAATGATAGACTTTGAGCTCACAGTAAAGATGGATGATGGAGTATACCACATTTCCTGTGATATGTGACCACTGTAAATTTCATGTAAATGTTGAGTGGTATAGAAAGTGAAAAACTGGAATGGGCTGAATGGAAAAAGACTAGAAGGCTGAAAATGGAAAGACAATGATAAAGGCAGAGAATGGTACCAACAGAATGATTCATAGGCTGCAAGGGAGTCAACTACAATTCCTAGACAAGTGAGACAGATGTATTAGGGATCCATCTATGGTGGAGCTGCCCTATGGAATTGGAATGGAAGCTGGTAATGTAGGAAGAAAATGGTTTTATAAAGGTGAGGGACCTAACTGATGAATAGCTGAATACATGGCTAACTTTCCCAGTTCTCAAAGAAAAATATACTTTACAGAAAGGAGACTGAATATTGTAATGAGGGATAGCTGAAGGTAGTATCCAGAATATTCAAAAAGCCAGTACTACAGCGAGAAGAAATAGTGAATTATGAAGTAGGTTTTGATTTAGGAAAAAAACTGGAACACATTAAAAAGGGAAGAATTGGAATTGTCTTCAGGCAGGTGAGGGTGTGTGTATGTGAGTGTGCTAATGGTAAACTGAGTGGAGTAATGAGTATGCGATATAGGCAGAATGTTTTTGCAAAAAAATATTAGCAAATAGTGAAAATGCTTAAAGAAGATAGCCCTTATGAGGATCAGTATAGAAGGATGGTGCACTGGTGATATACAACCCTTTCAAAGATACACCAAGAAGGTTGGTATCCATCCACATAGTGTCGGACATGTGGAGAGGAAAATGCCGATCAGATGCGTGTGTGCTAGACATGTAGGGAGGTTGTAACACTGTAGACAGAGTCAAGAGAGGTGTGGATTAAATTGCTGGGCATGAGTCTAGTGGATCAGTGTAAGTTATACCTTTTGGGTGCATAAAGAGAAGGAAGGGGCTGGAGATGAAAGACTAGAAACTTAAAATCTCACTGGGCAAGTAAATTTGATGATAGTCAAGAACAAAACGGGATTGGTATGGAAGTTTATACAGAAAGATGAATAAGGATCTGGTCTGAAAAATATGGAGGGGGCATGGACAATGCTTGGCTGGAAGGTACAGGGGACATTCAATGATGATAGGACAGGTAAGCAAAGAGGCAAAAATGAGTGATGAAATGGGTGAATAGTAAAGGTGCAGGAGTGACCCAAAATAAGATACATCATGTCCAAATGGAGGTCATCTTCTGAAAAGCAAGAGACAGGAAAGGGAGTATCCCAAATTCTGCATACTGTGCTTAGTACAGCACAAAATGTTTAAGAGGGTAGCTTTGAGGAAGGATGATACAGTTCAAGTTAATGTTGTGGTTGTATGCATGATATGGGACTAAGTAAAAATGCAAATAAATCTTGTTTTATTCTAATAAAATGTAAATGCCAGGTGGTTGTGCTCTCGCTCTATGACTATGGCAAACATGTTGTATAATTTGGCATACAAATGTGGAATGAGTATTATATGTGAAACTGTCTATGCTATTGTTTAAA